>NW_004955463.1:12007974-12124133 GCF_000276665.1 Chinchilla lanigera
CTTTTTGCATGATTTGCTGTTAGTGTATAGACACACAAGCAATTTTCTTTTTGAGGAACTGGGAATCAAATCCAGGGCCTCATGCATGCTACAGAAGTTTCTACCACTGAACCTTACCTGTAACCCTCACAACTAATTTGTTTGCTAACTTTGTATCCTGCAACCTTACTGAAGTTATCAATTCTAACAGATTTTTGTTGTTGTTTTTGCTGAGAGTTTAGGGTTTCTAGATATATGACAATGTCATCTGAAATCCGAGGTAAATTTACCTTTTCCCAATTTGGATTCTCTCCCCAATTGCTCTGGCTAGAACTTGCAGCATTAATTTCAACAGAAGTGGTGAGAATGGTAATCTTTGTCTTGTACAACATCTTAGGGGAAAAGCTGCCAATTTTCTACCATTTATTATGTTAGCTACAGGCTTTTATATTTGACCTTTGCTTTATTGAGATGTTTCTTCTATACATATTTTGTTAAGAGGGTATTTTTAATGAATGAGTACTGGATTTTTTCAGATGCTTTTAATGCATCCATTGAAATCATCATGTATCTTTGTCTTTCATTCTGTTTAATATGGTAGATAACACTGATCAATAGTATATGCTGAATCATTCTTGCATCCTGGGTAAAAATACACTTAGTCTTGGAGTACTGTAGTTTTGATGTACTGTTCAACTGGTTTATTAGAATTTTGTTGAAGATTTTGTTATGTACATCAGTGATACTGCATGGAATTTTCTTGTGGTACCATTGTTTGGATTTGGTGGCAGAATGATATTGGCATCATAAAATGAGTGTGGAGGTATTCCTTTTCTTCTGCTTTGTGGGAAGAATTTAAAATAATTCCTGAGCATTCCAGTAACTTTTTTTGTGTATGTACTTAGCTGTACTATAAATAGTTGGTTTGTATGAGATGGTTAAAAAGGTCAAAGATAAAAAGGTTTGTTTGCTTGCATTTTTGTCCATGAAGTTGCTGTTTATTTATTTATTTATTGGCCTGTTTGATGTATGTGCGAAACAATGTTATCCAGCAATAAACTGGAATTTTATTTTGCTGAGTTGTTCTAACAAAAAAAAATTAATACTAAATTTTATTTAACTATTTGACAGAATCCGCCTGTGAAGTCACCTGGTCCTGGGTTTTCCATTTGGGGAAGTGTGTGACTGCTGATTGACTCTCCTTATTTACATTTAGGCTGCTAAAAATTTCTATTGCTTCTTCATTCAGTTGTGGTAGGTTGACAATTTCTAGCGTTTCTATGATCATCCATAGTAGTCCCTCATGATCCATTCTACTTACGAAGTGTATGTTGTAGTCTCTCCACTTTCCCTTATTTATTTTTCCCTTCCCTCTTTCTTCTTAGTTACTAAAAGTTTGTCAAGTTTATCATTTAAAAAAAAAAAAACAAGGCTTTGTTTAGTCTATTTGATCTACAATGTTGTTCAAGTCAGTTGTTTCTTAACTGATTTTCTGTCTGGGTGTCCTATTCATTTCTGAGACTGAGTTACTAAGGCAATTAACACTAACTCTTAGTACTTATAGTTTTGTTCTCTTCCATTTTCCCATTAGTTATTTTTAGGAGTTCATCATTTTTAAGATTTATTTTAAATAACTTAATATTTTGTTTTTTCTGTATCATACAATTTATCTTCTTTTTTACTTGATTTGATGATTTTATTTTTATTTGGGGGACTGTTTGCATTTTTGTCTTCTCCCCTTTTTTATTAGTACATATTTGCAGTACATAATGATTACACTGGTCAAAGCACGCCCCAGTGCTTTTTCATCCCCTGCCCCTCCGACTCTGCCCTCTTCTTGCCAATGTTTGGTCCATTTCCAAGTTCCAAAAGCTCTATTTCCTTTTTTCCAATTCCTTTGGTGAAGGATGAAAAGAAGTGTTGTACAATTTGCTTTCGGTTCATCCTTCTAGATTCCTAAGTATGATTGGATTAGGTCTGTCTTCTCTAGATTCTTCAGGAAGACTTCAAATCATTCCATTTTGAGTCTTATTTCTTTATAATATGTGAATCTGAAGACTGTAAGTTTTTCTCTCAGATATTTTTACTGAAACTCACAAATCTAGATATTTTATATCTTCATTGCCATGGATTTAAAATTTTTTCTAACTTCTATATTTTTACTATGAATTGTTAAATAACAAAATGTGCTCTTTAATTTTCACAAAGTTGTTTTTGTGGAGCTTATAACTGTTTGGCTAGAGAACACTCTGTGGAAGATAATTATTTTTTTATTGGGTTGAGGCTTTGTGTGTGTGTGTGTGTGTGTGTGTGTGTATGTGTGTGTGTGCAGGCATGTGCATGTGACCAAGTTCAATGGTAGTTGTTCTAAGTGTACTAGAACAAAATGTCAGAATCAGGGGCAGAGTTCTATATTTACCAGTTCAGTATTTTGATTTTATTAAATATATCATCTATATTTACTTTACTTTTCATTATATGCGTTTCATATCACGTTCTAAGAGAGTATACTAAAGTCTCTCACAGTCGTTAACTGTTCTGACAATTCTCCTTTTAGTTTTGTCCATTTTTGTTTTATGAATTATGTAGCTGTACAGTGGTACATACACACATTAGGATGATGCTATTTCTCTGTTTCACCTATTTTCCTTTAGAAAATATACCTGTTTACTTAGAGCGTTATTGAAATGTAGTTAATATACCCCACAATTCATCCTTTTAAATGTACAGTGCAATGCCTTTTGTAGAGTATAACCATCGTCACAATTTTGTTCAGAACAATGTTAGCAATCCCAAAAGAATTGGTATTAACTATTATTTCCCATTCCTCCACAGCTGTAGATAACCATTAATATATTTTTACACATTTTCATATTTGTATAACTTATGTTAAGGAGATCAAACAATGTATGGTATTTTGTGACTGGTTTACTTTGTTTTGTAAAGAATTTTCAAAGTTTTTTTCATATTTTATTCAGCATGTATTCTATATCCTTTTATTTCCAAATAACATTATGCTGTGGGAATACACGACACATGTTATATCCAGGCTAGACATAGGTTGCTTCTACTTTTAAATCTATTATTAATAATGCTGCTTTGAACATTCTTTTTTTTTTCTGAGACAGGGTCTTGCTATATAGTTCAGGGCAGCTTTGAGCTAACTGCGTAGCCCAAGCTGGCCTTAAACACAGTGATCATCCTGCTTCAGCCTCCAAAGTGCTGGGATTACAGGCATGCACCACCACACCTAGCTTCATGTAAAGAATTTTAAGTGGATGTATATTTTCATTCTTCATAATCCTGTCTCATAATTGAATGTTATATATATTTATAGATATTATATATTATATATACTTAACAAGATATATATTACATATATAAACTTTGGAGAAATTGTTAGCTTGTTCTGTAGCTCTTTATTTTTAATTATATTTCTTAAAAATTGGCTTCATATAATATTGAAAATGTATTTTAATATTTATGTTATTTTGGTATATATAGTTTATTTGTTTTTCTTATATTTAAATAATGCATTCTTTCATACCATACATTGTTATATTTTTTCCTCTACTCTGACAATTTTATTCAGTCTCTTACTTGAAAGAATCTGTTTAAAACTTAATGTAATTACTGATATAATTAGGTTTGTCTTCTTAGTAGTCTTTTTCTATGTGGGCAATTTTTAATCTCTCCTTTTACTGCTTTTCAGGTTCTCTTTGCCTGTAGTTTTCAAAACCCAAATTTGTGTGTGTGTGTGTGTGTGTGTGTGTGTGTGTGTGTGTATCCTTTCTGGAGTTCATTGAACTTCTTAAATTTAAGGGTTGATATCTATCACTCATTTCTAGAAAATTTTTAGCCATGGCCATATTTAAATATGGTTCTTTTCCCATTTTCTCAGCTCTGATTGTGAGATATGTTGTGCATCACTTGAGTCTCATAAGCTCATTTTTTCTTAGTCTTTTATGTCTGTCAGCTTCAATTTACATATTTTTAGTGATATTTTCGTTATTTAACTGATTTGTATTCTGATCCTGTTTTTCTTTGAAGCCCATCACCTGAACTCCAGATACTGTAATTTTGGTTGCAAACTACCTTCCTGTATTGAAATTTTCTATTCTTTAACCACTTACCCTAATATTGTCTTCTAATTTTTGAACATATTAACATTGTCATTTTCAATTCTCTAAAATATAATTTCAATATTTAGATCATTTGTGATATTCTCATTTTTCTTGCTATCACATTTCTTGACCATTTTCCTATACAGTAATTTTTTAATATCTTCTAGTCATGGTTAATAATGGAAATGGATATGCCTCACGTGGTCTAATGTTTTATCATCTAATTTTGTTTTAAGAAAATATATGAGGAGATAATCATCTCAATCTAGTAAAAAGTAGATCTGAGTCACGATTGTAGTTTTAGTTCAGTCAGGCTACCAGTGGTTTACGCTTTTACTTAATATATGAACATCTAAGGTTCTATTTAATAGTCTCTAGCTATTTATGTTTTACCTGTAGAAGACTTTGAAGGCCAAGTTTCACCTTCATAGTTTTCACCCTTGCTCCCCAACTTCTCATCTAGAGAGCTTCTCAATTTTAAAAATATTTACAGGGGAGGACTGGAAGTGTGGTGAAACAGGCTCTCTCCTTCAAAGGTCCTTTGTTTCGAAGCACATGAAGCTTTAAAAAATTTTACTCTCTTTTACAAACGTTCATCTGAGTTTCCTAGCATCTGCTTAGCACCAACTTTTAGCAAGTTTCTCATGGGAAAAATTTGCCATGCGTTCTTATATTCAGAAATTTTTAAACTGTTTGTCCATCACCACAAAATCTCTACAACATCTAGTTTTAACTGGTTTCTCATTCCTTACAAAAGAAGTTCTCAGTGAGTATTAACTTTAGCCCTTGCCCAGAATTGACCAGTGTTTCTAAATATGGACATCTGAATATGAGCAGGTCACCTTGCAAATTCTCTCCCCTTCTGGAATTTCATATCATCTGATTTTTATTGCTTCCATTGCTGTGTGATATCTTGAAAATACAGAAGTTCTCAGCGTGGCATTGGGAAACTCATCTGCAATCCCAGCACTCTGGGAGGTTGAGGTAAGAGAAGGGCAAATCCAAGCTCAGGTTCAGCAACCTTGTAAGACCTGTCTCAAAATTAAAAAATTAAAACAAAAATGATCTAGAGATGTAGCTCAGAGTGAAGCCCCTGAGCTCAATCCCCAGCACTGCCCCCAAAAAGTTTTTATTTGCTAATATATCTGACTTTTCTTGATTATTACTTCAAAAGTGCTTCATGGCTTTGTGCTATCTATTACATTCTACTTATACACAGAATCTTGGGTTGCTTTGGATTTTCAAACAGATGGTAATATTTCACATGTCTACAATTCAGGGCTCCAAAAGGGTCAAAAGATGTTTTGTTCTGTTTTCTTTCACATTTATAAATATAATTCATTCATTGAGTTTTTAAATTCAGAAAGCATTGACTATGACATATTTATGCAAATCACAAATTTATAGATTGACAAGTGGGGTTGGAATAAGAATTTCCTTTGCTTTTCTTTAAAACACAGATGAAAGGAGATTCTCCTAAATGACTGGGTTTAAGCTTAGGAATGTTTAATTTTAATATACTTTCCAGGCATTTCTGATGCACCCCCATCAACGTGAAGGTATTTTGAAACCACTGAACTAAGCATAACGTGATTAAAAAGTAATTTTCTGAATCACTATTTTTATGATGGAATGCAGGAAATTTCATGGGCTGTAAATAGGAGGGAAGATCAATTTTCAGTTCCCACTCCTAGGAGTTATGGAAATATAGATGTTCAAAAGAAAGTTTAAAAACACTTCCTAACACCACAGCATATAAAATAATGTGGAGATAGTGAGGGGATATAAAATCAGAAGAAAAAAACTCTGATCCTACAAGGAGATCACTTTGCTCACCTGAGGGTGTGGTACGTTATGCTGGAGGCTGAAAAGCCATTTAAGTTACTTAGAAAAGACCAGGGACTCCTTGTCACTTATTAATAAGGACCCCATTGCCCCCCAAAACAAGAAATACTTGTGAGAAAATCCAACTTTGTATAACAAAACAATATTCAGTTAAGGTCACATTAGAACAAAACTGCTTCCAAAACCCCATTATTAGATTTAATGCAAATGAAACTGAAGCTGATGTTCAATAAAGAATTGGTTTATATATGACCTCATTTCACAGTATAGGTTTTGTTATTTTCAGTCATTTCATTGTTCCAATTATTTAAAAAATCCTTTAAGTAATTACTTTTAAAACTACACTTTTACTTGATAATGGTCCCTATTTACTGAAATCAAGATCTTAACACCCAGATGTTACAAAAGAGATACATTAGGCCAACCCTTACTGAATTTGCTCTGAATAAATTTTGCCCCACACATGTCTGCCATACATTAGATGACACAGAGAAAATGCAAGAGCGGATTCAGAGCACAGAGGACTAAAAAGCAGACCTAATATAATATAATAAGTGTGAGTGCGAATGGTTTTGTTGGTTTCTAAGCTAGTAGAGAAAAGCGAATACCCAATTCTGTTTGTTGGAGGAAGTAGCATCCAAGAAGGCTCCACCAAGGAGTTAGTCTTTAATGTGTTTTAAAGGTTAGGTGTTAGTAACAGTCTATAAATGCACGTAAAAGAAATTCAGGCACAGGAGACAACTTTTAGTAGAAAATGTCCATGCACAGCAGTCTTGTGTGCCCTGAGAAATTTTCTGGTGCCTTAAATTGACATATCAGGCAATTGTTAAAGTACATGTGGGAACTGAAGTTGGATAGTTTAAGGACGACTTAGCTTCAAATGACATTTTAAATAATGCTAATAAATTTGGACTACTTTCTGAAGATGAATTGGAGTCTTTGAAAGATTTGAAACCAAAGAATGGCATGAGTAACTTTGTTAAAAGAAGATCATTTGGGCAGTGTGTAATACAGTTTAGAAAAGAGGAATCCTGGGGGCAGAATAACAATCACACTTATTTTTCATTACTGCATCAGAGAAAATGGATTTTAGAAATATATTGAGGACAATTTGTGAAACTTCATCATGGATTAGCTGAGAGAGTAGTACTGAAAAGAAAAAGCATTGAGAATGACCTGATTTCTGATTTCAATAGCGTAATAGTGGAATAAGCAACACAGAAAATACATAAAACAGATTTTTAGAAGAAAATGTGTTTAGGTATAGAATTGGAAAGTTTGAGATTTCTGCTACATACCCAGGTAGTTGTAAATAACCAAAAGAATGCATTACTCTCATGTTCCTAATAGAAGAATTAAGAGTCAATCCAGGAGGTGAAGTCATAAATGTATCTGTAGGACCAAGGATGAACACAGAGTATCTAAGAAGTATAAGTAAAATGAGCACAATGAAAGCGCCAAGCATAGAACTCTGGGGAATGTTAGCTTTGACAATGGGAAGAAAAAAGAAGGAAGCTACCTACTGTATTAGAAATTTCTCAAGAAAAACGCTCATAAAATTGGAAGAACTAAACGAAGTGTGCATTAAATGGAGAAATCAATGGGACAAATAATGCTGAAGGACTCAGCTAAGTAAGTAAGGTTGGCCTTTGGGAAATATGTCACAGATTGCTAACCATCTCCCAGTATTTATTCTGCCATTCTTCGTGGTGATAAAATAACTGCCCAGAATTAATATTGCATTTCTAGCCTCATTTGCTGATAGCTGGGGACAGGGAACTATTTTTTGGCCAAGGAGAAGTAATAGTAATTGTTCTATCAAACTTCCCAACATTTTTCTTAAAAAGTAACTAATGTAGGCCTCTTGTCTTCTTTCTTGTACATCTGTCTTTATTTAAAATGGTATAGAATGGGAAAGTTTGAGATTTCTGCCGGATACGTATGTAGATGCAAATAATCCGAAGAATGCATTATTTTCAAGTAGAGACCTGATTTATGGAGATGCAGCAGCCGTTTGGGACTAACCTATAGTCATGGGACTGGGAGTCATCTTGGCAAAGCTCTCAACCCAAAGAACTGTGTCTGCGAAGACTTCATGGAGATAATGTGTATAGTGGCCCTTCTTTTCCTGTGTTTAGACTTCATCTTGATTAAGCAATGCATTTCTGTATGCTTTATATTTCTTTTGTTTTAAGCTTTAATGAAACTTATTGAAACTAGTCCTAAATCTCATGAAGTCATTGCTGATTTATTTTAATTTTAAAGAGAATAAAAAATAACAAAACAACATAGATAAAAACAAAATAAAGCAAAATCAAAAATGATACAGTATTTCAAAACAAAATGATAGAAATTAACAGTAGTCATTATATTACTTATTGTTATCTTCAGTGAAGTTGCTCAGATTATCAGATTTAAGACTGCAAGATTGATCAAACAATTAAAGAGAATAAAAAATAATGAAAAAACCTTAGAAATGATACAGAGCTTCACTAAACAAGATGGCAGAAATTCAACAGTGGTTGTTGTATTGCATATTGTTGTCTTCAAATTAGTTATTCAGATTACCAGATATAATCATTGCTGAATTTTGTTAGAGCATTTTTCATAAAATATTGGGCTTTAGCCCTAGCACTGAACATAATACAGTGGATGACATATTAGCAAGTAAATATAGTGAATGATATACACACTTTTTGAAGTTTGAAGGTAAACCATGGAACAGCTTTTACCATTGTGCATTCATTTAAAATGATTTTAAGAAATATAGTAACATTGCTTACAATATGGTGTTATTTGAAAAAGCAGGATATAAAATTACATATACTATAGAAATACAATAATATGAACTTATCATGGGGAAAGGACCTAAAAGAGCACAGCAACTTGTTAAAAATATTGTTTCTTGAGAAGTGTATTACAGATGTTTCTTGTTTCTATTCTGTGTAACATTTCATATCTGAGATTTTATTCAATCATAGTATTTTCAAAGTTTAAAATGGAATAGCCATTGAAGATATTGAGAAAGAAAGTACTGAGAATGAAAAATTTTTTTCTACTAGTTCTGAGACTGACAGTCGAAAAATGAATGTTTAGGGCCACCAGTCTACTTGTGGTTGAATAATTGCAAGAATCATTCTGCAACTTTCGCTTAGGGATGCAGAAGTTGGGATCTAGGTGACCAGGCCTATGGCTCTCGAGGGGTGTGTGGGGGAAGTGAGTAGGATGAGGAAGCTGTGACTGAAATGATGGTCCTTTGAGAGTCAACTAGGCAAGGAAGGAAATGAAGCCAGCAAAAAACATAGACTTCTTTGTGACTCTAACTCTCATGAGGCTATGACTGGATTAGATAAAGCTGAAGAGGCAATAGATTTGGAAGGGTGGTAATGATAAGAAAGTAGATATTCAAGTGCTATAAGATTTTGAAGCTATAAGAGTTCAGATGATTTCATTTGATGGTTGTAACTATGGACTTGGTTGTTGAAGAGTGTTGTATTAAGGTTGTGGGAAATCTGTTAAGTTCATTAACTTAGTAATGAGTGATAATTTTGCAACAAAGCTTACAATTTCTTTAAGTTCATGGAAATTCAGATGGAAGTACAACATCAAAACCAGGAAGAGATACGTGGAAATTGGTGCAGCATCTAATAACTTTCAGACTGTTTCCTAAGGTGTGAGTCAACTTTCCATTGGCTACGGTTAGGATGCAAAATATTCCTCAAATGGCTCATTGTGGTTCAGGTTTGGTTGCCAGATGATGGGCTTTTTGGAAGTGACTGGACATGATGACTCCTCTACCTTTGTATAGTGAATTGTCCCACTGGTGAGTCTGCAGTTTAAGGAGCTTCTTAGGAAGGTAATCCTAATTGCCACCCAAGTGGGTCACTGGGGATGTGGCTTTGAAGGCTGTATTTTGTCTCTAGTTTCTTTCTCACAGGCTATTTTCTCTCTCTGCTTCCTAGCTACACTAAGTTTAACAAATCTCCTTTGCCATGTCCTTTTTTCATGAGATTTCTGCCTATCATCAGGCCCATAGCAACAGAACCAGCTGACCATGGACTGAAACTTCTGAAACCTGGGGCCAAAATAAACCTTTCTTCCTTAAGATGCTCATGTCAGCTATTGTGTCACAGTGATGGAAAGCTAACACATTATAATAAAAATACATGAGATATAGGAACTTGTAATGACAAAAGATTTATTTTGGGTCACAGTTTAGTGGTCTCAGTGCGTGAATGGTTGTTGCTCCGCTAGCTCATTGTTGAGGGAGCCTGTGGCAGACCTAAACCTCTTACCTCAGGCCAGGCAGCACAGAGAGAGAGGAAAAAACTCAGGTCCCTCCCCTCCAGGGGTATACCCCCAATAACAAGACCTCCCACTCGGCCCAACCTCCAGCTGACACCACTACCCAGTTGCACCAAGCTGGGGACTAAACCATTAACATATAGGCTTTTGGGGGACATTTCAGTTGCAAACCATGGTATCCAAATCATGGTATCTGGCACTATTAAATAAGTGAATGGAAATGAAAAGAGGTTCTTCAATTATGAAAAGCTTTTTAACAAAAGACTTGAAAGAGTGGTTTGAAAAGAAGATCCACGGTAGTGATATGGAATTTGTGAAAACAGCCTCATAAATTCAGTTTATGCCTTCAAGGAACTTTAAGTCACTCAATGTGTCTGTGTTCTCAGAGCATCTGCATTTTTCTACTTGCCATAAATGAACTGTAGTTATGTGTCGATATATTTTCTCTTAAACATATTGTGAAATCTTTGACTGTAAAGAGTTTTCCTTTATACTGTTAAAATATTATGCAGTGTTTGGCACAATATGTGTGCTAATGTATTTCTGTTATATGAGTGTTTTCCTGACATGGTGCTAGAAATCTATGTTCCTCTGGCTTGTAATCTGAAAGTCATTCATTCAAAGCAAATGGACTTACATTTTCAATAGTAGGAAGTGTTCAACCACAGGTGGCAGTCCACTATTTGGGGATGGAAAGGGCACACTGACATAGGCTTGGAATGAAATGGTTTTATTTGTCCCTTCCAAGCTTGTAGAGTCTGTGAGTCTACAAAGCTGGCTGTATGTTTCTCTCTCTGCATCAGTATGTCATGAGTCCTCCCTCTTCTTCTACACATTGTATAGATGAAATACCTATCATTTGCCAATAGTGTACTTATTATAAAATTATAGATCCTAAGGGTTTAAAGGAACCTTAAATATTACTTCATCCAGAACCTGTCTGTTTGAAAATGGCAAGGTAACACAGGAGAAAGTCTAGGCATAAAATAAGTACTTCTCTACTTCGCTTCTCTTTCAGTGTTATTAGGGTCAAATGATGTTTATAAGTTATTCTACTTTTAATCTCCTCCCACATCTATAAGATGTTAAGATATGTACAATAAATTGAGATAAAAATGGCAATATTGCTCATTAGAGGCAAAAGCTTTAGATGTGTGGTTGCCTTACTCACCTCTGAGTTTAATTTTCTCCCCAAGAATGAAGAGCTGTGACAAAACCAATGCTGAACTTGTAAATTTTTCAGTTGGGAAGGAGTATTCCCAAATGCATTTTTTCTGCAGGGAGGTAAAATCAGCTGAATCTAGAATTTTCCATGTCTTCTTCTACATATACCCCTAACATAAGTGCCTCCTTCTCTCTGGGGGAAGGAAGAAAGAACCAATTTTTCCCACAGTTTTCTCTCAGGAAGAGTGGAGTAGAAGTCCCCTCCCCACACACATGTGATTCTTCTCCCATTACAATGCCCAGTGCCGGGTATGAGCCTGAGTAGCACGGGGCCTCTCACAGGATTGCCCTATGCAATACCGTCTTTGCTAAGTGGCCCATGGTTGCCCCACTTGTCTCTCTGTCTTTTTTGTTTTTGTTTTTGTTTTTGTTTTTTTCCGGTACCAGGAGTGGAACACATGACCTTGCGCTTGCCAGTCAGGCGCTGTGATGCTGAGCTAAATCCTCAGCCCCCCACTTGTCTCTCTTATGTTTCATTTCCTTAGAGTGTGCGCCACAGGATACCAACAGAAATAGCTGACCATACGCAAAATGGACATACTACACAAGGGTTATTATAAAGATTACATGGGACAGTATATAGGAAAGTACCAGGAAAACCAGTAAAATTGAAATATATGGCATTATTATGATTGGTGCTTATGATATAAAAATTCAAAATGGTCTTGGAAATCTTTTATTTTATTAAGTCTTTCCTTTTCTTTTTCTTTTTAACCTCATAGAATGAAACTAGCAAATAACTAAAAAATAATCTCAAAATGGGCCCTATTTTAACTGCATATCTGATTTAATATTTTCTCCAATGTTTCATTCTTAGATATTCATCGAGCATGTAGTGTGGGCTAGATGTTGTTTTAGGTACCAATGAAGTGGAGATGACAAAGACAGTCAAAGGACCTGTCTTCATGGCATTTATATCTCTAACTAGGGAGACAGGTCATAAACACATAGGCCAAAACTCATAATTTAATGTGGTTTAAGTGCTCCCAGGTAAAATAAAGAAAATGCAAAGAGGAAGGGACAGGAGGACAAGCAGGAGCTCTTTTCATAGCATGGTCAGGGAAACTTTCTCAGAGCCAGTGACATTTGAACAGACACAGGACAAAACTACAGGCATCAGTCATTCAGGGACAGGGGACAGAAATATTTTGGCCAGAGGAAGCAATCAGGACAAACTGTCACAACCGGAAACAAACTTGGTGTATCTAAGGAAAAAGGACACACACACACACACACACACACACACACACACACATGAGAGTTACAAAATGAAAGAAGAGAAAGAGGCAGGAAATAAGATTTGAGAGTTGGGGAGAGCAGGTTCATGTGGAGTCTCATAGGCTGGATCCTGGTCATGGAGACATGTGCTTTATTCCGAATAACATTAGCTTTTGAGCAAGAGTAAGATTCCCTCAGGTGGTAAGTAAAGGAGAATTGATTTTAAGGGGACCAGAGTGAGAGAAGGGCTGGGTTTGGTGGTGCACACCTGCTAACCCAGCATTTGGGAGCCTGAGGCAGGATTTCTCTGAGTTCAAGGACAACCTGGGCAATACAGTGAGTTCAAGAACAGCCTGGACTACATAGTAAGATCCTGTCTAAAAAAAAAAAAACAAAAAACAAAACACAAAGAGTGAGAAGAGTGAACACTCTAACACTCTAGAGAGATGTAATACTGGTTGTCACTGGAGTTGTAACAGTGGAGGGAGTGTAATCCTCAAAGGTGGAAGCAGCCAGACTTGCTGATGGATTATATGCTGGTGTGAGGGGCAGGGGAGTGCTTGGGATGATTTGAGGTTTGGCGTCTGAGTTATTGAATTAATGCTATTGCCATTTAAGACAGTAGGAAGAACTGAAAAAGCAGGTAGAATTCGAATGGAGACTAAGAGGTAAAGTTCTGTTCTAGGCCACTACACACCAAAGAAGAGATATTAGGTAGGAAGCTGGCTGTTCACATCTGGATTTAAGGAATAAAGCCAGGGCTGGGAATACAGATAACATCTAAAGCTTCAGGGCTGAGGGGAAGTGAATGTAGTTAAATAGCCAAAGACCTGTAGACACTGCAGTGTTGGGTGACCATGAAGAGGAGGGAGTGGCAGAGGAAATCGAGGAGAAGCCAGGGTGTAGGAGAGAAACCAGAAAAGGATGATCAGAAAGAAGGATAAACTTGAGGCACTTGTAGGAAAATGGTTGCACTTTGAAAGCGTAATGTTTAGTGAACTGAATGACACACAAACTTACATGTTGGAGAGTTTCTCTTATACAGAAAACTGTGTATCAGTAAAGTCCAAAACAAGACCTACAATGAAAAATGAGAGAGAAAAAGTTACTGTAATCCAGTATGGATTCAGTGTATCTGAAAGTGTACCTTGATTTAGTATAATTGTTTCATGTGTTTTATATGATTTTGATCTGTTAGTCTGCATGCATGATAATTAATTTTATAAAATCAATAAATGAATTTGACCTGGGGAAGAAAGTTTAAAAGGAGTAGAGGGGAAAGAGAAAAAAAGAATTAAGATATGTCATGTCCATGTGCCAGTTCCCCACTATAAATGTAATCATTACATACTCCAAGCACGCACTAATAGAGTCTTGTAAATGTGAGGTAATGTGAGGCTCCCAGAATGTGTTCTCTTCCTTTCATCCTTGCAGATTTCTCTTCTACTCTGCATTTTAGCTTTTGCCTTGGAAGGCTGACAACATACAGACTGCAGCGGTGGGCTTTCCTTCACCTCTCCCTTTGCCTTTGCTTTTTGCTCACTGCACCAGATAGCACTGCCAAGAAACAAGGGTGGTGGTGGTGGCGGTGGTGGTGGTGGCTTTTTTGGGCAGGGTAGGAATCCCCGCCCTCCCAGATCCTCCTTACAGGAACAGTACTCCTTGATGTGTCTTCTAAGCAAAGATCAGTCAGCATGCTCTACAAAGCATTCTCTGCTGCTGACTTCAGAGGACTACTTTCTCTGTTTGCCTATTTAACAGGGCTAATCAGGAAATCAACCTCAAAATTGTTATCTGCACACTGCCATAGCTCATAGCAGCTATAAGTAATTCCTTTATAAAAATAATTCCAGTTTAAGCATGTCATCTGCTTCCTCCAGGACCTCGACTAACAGAAAAGATGGGGTAGGGTGGTGGAGTTGGTCTCAGCGAGCTTCTAACCTGAGGGAAGAAACACACAGTGTAGACTAGAGCCTAATGTTAATTAGCTCTAATATATCTGTAAATGTCAAATGAATGAAACGAACATTAATCACCTTAGGGAATCCACGATAGGGAAAAAGATTCCAAATCACAAATTCAGTCTAAGTCCCTGTTTGATTTTGGAATACTTTCCCATTATTCCTCAATCAATTACAAAATCCTCTCCAAAATGTGAACTCAGTTACAAGAAGTCTTCCGACAAGAGGTGACATTCAATCAAGGACTTGAAGCACAGAGTACAGTGGTATCTCGGCTCTCAAATGCTTTTGTTTGCAAACAGTTTGGTTTAGCAAAATTTTGTTTTTGTTTGTGAACTCTGCGTCAGATGATGAAGATGACCGTGCCCATCTTTTCAGAATTGTTGAATGAATTAAGTTCATGAACAGAGGTACCATTGTCTATTTGAATAGGCAGAGTTGTGGAATGAAGCCATATGCTAACTTGGAATTGTTTCCTAAACATTTAAGTATATACCTTGTTTCTCCAAGCTTGTGCATTTTTGGAAGGCTTGTAATAGCACAGTACTATGAGAATGACATATTCCTTCTATGAGAGGATAAGGCAAGCCTGGTAGGAAGGTTAGCCATCTAAATGACTACTGGATAGGATGCTGTGGCTTTCTTTCTAGGGAAAAGGATGAAAGTTATCCCAGAGAGTAGGACGGGGACAAAGAGAAATTATACTTTCCTTTGACAAAAAACATTAAGTGTGTGCACAGTGATATCAACCTCACACTCAAGAGGAGAGCTTAAGTTGCAGACAGGAGACAAACCCTTTTGAGTCCAGACCTGTAATGGTTTTGGAAGTGGACTGTTGAATGCAATGAGTCCAAAAGAATTGAGGACACCAGTAGTGAGAAAAGAAAAGCCCTGGGGTACTTGGTAATACTGGGTACCATGAAGGAAGCCTTGAAGTGACACCCCAATACACACCAATGGTATATGTGGAGGGATGAGTCCATGTATGCTGTCATGGACCACATGTTAACTTCTACCTAGAAAACACTATAGGCTAAAATGAACCAATGTGTACAGTCTTTCAGATATTTTTTTGAGACAGGGTCTCACTGCATATTCCAAACTGGCCTTTGGAATATACTCTCTGCATACCACAGGCTGCTCTTAAACTTGTCATCCTCCTGCCTCAGCCTCCCAAACACCCAGAGTTGAATTATAGATGTGCGCCACTACAACTAGTTGGGTTCTCACATACAGTGCTAAGACTATAGGGAGTTCAATTCAGGGGTGAGAACAGACACTTATGTCAATGATGGATAGTTTTCTTAGAAATACACTTAAGTATAAGCCCAAGGAAATGAGCCCTGACCTTATTAACCACTGTGAGGCTGAAAAAGACCAGGATATTTGAGTGCTTTAGGGGAGCTAATTGTGTTAAATCCTTTAAAAGTTACTTAAAAACTTTTGGAAGAAGAGGAGGCTGACTGATAGTACTCAGCTTTTCCTTTTTTATCTGATGGAGTTCAGCTCTGGGCTTAAATGCATATTATGCATCCCAGTCCATCACTGTCCTGTTAAGCAGACTCACGCTTCTTGAAAGGTAAATGAGCACTGTGTGCTGTTATCGAAGCATGTCCCTCCTTATAGGATTCGGCCGCTTTCCAAAATAGAGACTTCTGGGAGCATGTTCTTAATGGAGGCAAACAGGATCTTTGAAATACCACTTTAATAAGTACCAAGCGATTATATACAAGTGGCATTAAAATAATCCCCACCTACATACATCATGAGTACCTTTTTCTCAGTTCTATTTTTATGATTCCTTCCTTCATCACTTTTGTCATCTTTTAAAATTTCATTTATGGTTACCCTTCCTGTGAGTGCTGTATACCATTCGTCAACCTGTCTGTTCTTGCATTAATACATATTAATACATTATTATGCTAGGCATAGTATGCATATTATACATTATCATGCATTGTATGTATTATAATACATTAATATATATGTTAACATAGCTTTATCATGCATCCTGGTATATAGAAAGTCATGTCTTCTCCTTTAGAGTTCTTTAAATATACACTGGATAGGGGGCTGGGGATTTAGCTCAGTGGCAAAAGTGCCTGCCTGGCAAGCGCAAGGTTGTGAGTTTGGTTCCCAGTACCGGAGAAAAACCAAAAAAACCAATAAATAAATAAATAAATAAATATACCCTGGATATTGTTGACACATTTTTATTTCCTTAGAAATCTGATAATCAGCTTCATGAAAAGTGCACTTGGAACTTTGCTTGGTGTTACAGTGTATCTTCAGGTCAACTTGGAGTAAATGGACATCTTCAAGATTGGTTTCTGTCATGAACCCAATCTTTCTTTTGATAATTTAGGCTGTTTTCAATGTATGTCACTGAAATTTTATAATTCTTCATACGTACATCTTTGTTAGTACTTACACATCGGTCAGTGTTTATACAACTTTGGTTAAGTTTATTCCTAAATTTCTATAGTTTTATTTCTATGTGACTATCTTTATTCAAACACTTACATTTTATATATTACTGATACGTAGGAATACAATAGACTATATATTATCTATTTTAAAATCCTTCAATTTTTCTATTATTTCTCATTAGAATTTATTTAATACAGTCTGTGATATATTTTATAACAAGCCTCCATTGATTCTTCATGGCTTTCTATGTGAATAATAATGTCATATGTAAGTAATAACAGCTTTATTTTCTCCTTTCCAAATCTTACGCCTTAATTTCTTATTTTATTACACTGGCTAGGATACTAGATAACATGATATCTATTTTACATCACACAAAATGACTTCTGATGCATTGAGGACTCAAATATCAAAAGTACAATTTAAAAATTTTGATAGCTAATAGAGATAATATTAAAATAGAAAACTTTTTCCTGAACAGGGTATCAAAACTAATAATCATAAAGGAAAATACAAATTTGTTCCTATTAGAATGGAAATCTTTGCTAATCAAAAGTAAAAAGAAAAATGTACAAAGCAAGTTTTAAAGGGGAAAGAGAAGATCTGTAACACACAGTTGGCAAAATATAGTCCATGTCTTCTTAGGCCATAAAGGATTTACAATGTTCAAATACAAAATTGTCCCTTGACATTTAACCCTGGAGCAGAGTGTAAGAATGAAAAGACAGTGCTTTGGGGAAGAGGGTTCAGAAAATGCACTGATACCTGCATAAACTCACTTTTCGTGCAAACTGGGGGCTGAGGCTTTATTTGGTCACTCTTCAGACCAGATTAAGCCAGCATGATCTGTCTCCTCGTCAGGGGCTCACATATTTGACTTTTAAGATAGTCTTGCATTTCATCTACTGTACAATCAAAGATTTCTGATATTTGATTATAGCTACTCAAATTATATGACCTTTGCTTTGAATTTTGTTGCTACAGAGCTCAGCTTCTCCCTGTGCCCCAGCCCTGGCCCAGGATTCTGGCCTTTCAGAAATGTATAATTTAGGAATGGGACAGTGCTGCCTTATGGATTTCTCAGTGGATTTCTCCTCAAGTCGATAACTATGTATTTTGTCAGTGACTGTGCTTTGCCACTGCCTTTCCCTCTCCGGATGGCAAAGCGCTAAGAGAAGAGCAAGGCGAGGGAATCACACAGTAGGGCTAGGGTGTGGAGGCAGAAAGGACATTAGAGCTTTTGCAAAGGAGAAAATTGGAGCAGAGCAAGATGAAAACGGTTGCCTAAAATCACTGCATTCATTAGCAGGTTAAACGAGGCATGTTTGGTGGGGCTGGTGGCAGAGCGAGAACCACGGTCCATTTCTCTTGGCTCTAGACAAGGCCAGTTTCTGTCTCACCTGCTGCTTTTCCCTGAGCAGCCAGTTTTCCGTAGTTCCCTTTATTGCTACCAGTTCCTAATGTGCACCCTGTGAGTCCCTGAGATTGGGTGCAGCCAGCCGTCGTGTTACTTTGCCATCTTGTGGTCAATGAAAAATATCTCCAGTCTCCATTCTTGCTGCAAAGAGACACAAGAATGGTTGTCACCAGGTGCCCCACACAGGGTTTCAGAGGAGCTCTATGAATCCCTGCAGTCACTCCTGGTGACAGGGGGAGGCAGCTGTGGCAGATGGGGGAAGGATTAGATATAAAGACAAAAACCCACATCTGTGGCACTGTGTAGACAGAATGCAAGAGTTCTGCAGTGCCCCAGTGAGTCTGCACACCCGCTGTGAGACTCCTATAGTAAACCGATGACCTAGGATATTTCATTTTATCAGAGTCTCTTGAACTTGTTTTCTTTGCAGTGCCTTCCTTCCAGTCGGGTTCTTTGCAGCCTGCCTTTTAATTAAACTCCTAATATATCTATTTAAGACCTCCCCAGACTGATTAATCAAGTGCCACCAGGAAGCTGAAATGCTATCATAAAACAGTTACTAATGTGTGAGAGGGGATTATTAAATTGCTGTTTTATTACCCAAATTGACAAAGATCAGTGATGAAGAGTGAGCATACTGGAGTCGCGTGGCAACACACTCATCTAATTAATGAAATGACAGTTTTATGCTGTGAAGTAGCAAAAGGACTTGACAAGACTCATGGCTTTATTCATTGACTCTAACAGCTGGAATGATGTTTCTTAACATTCTCACAAGGTTTGGCAGTAATGTATTACCCATGTCACACTTAAGGAAGGAAAGAGGGCAATTAGATTCCTTTTCTACTGTCTGTGAATCAAAATAGAAAGACTTTGCTGAGAGCCAGATACTCTCCTGGCCCCTACCTTTCCTAACCACCAACACCCACCCTTCCTTCATGCACAACACACACTGCATTCAGATACCTCTGTTGTGAATCTTCTTGTTCTTTGGTTCTTGTTCATTCTTGTTCATTCTTGAATGCAGATGGAAAAATCAACTGGTACTGGCATTAATTTTCCCAGGAAAAATGAAATAAAAGCCTTAGACATTGACACATAGTTCATTAATGATTTTAAATTTATAAAACAATGGGATCTAGAATAGAAAACAAGGGCTTACTCTGAATTAACAGACATGAATAATATCATTGAATACTTTCAGTGACAATATAGTATGACTGTATTTATTAGAAGAAAAGGCTGGAGACTTGTTCTACATTTTTTAGGTTAGTTTTTATTTTTCTTTAAAGTATCTGTTGCCTGGCTACTTGTGTTGACAGGCCAAGCATTTGGGCTTCTGTGTATTTTGATTCTCTGAAGATAGTAAAAAGGGATCAGACGGATTTGAGAACTGTGCCTCTCTTGAGGCTACAAGAGTTCTCCGGAGATCAGATGAAAAACAGTCTGTTCATTTCTGGGATTACGAAGCTCCAGAAAGACAGGATACATGCTACTCCAAAAGCAGTCTTGCTTCTACTATTTCAGTTGTTCTATTGTTTCATTATTTCTCCTAAAATGTCTTCTATAAAATTAAAAAGGAAGAACAAAGCTGCCTCACTTTCCTTATTTGATATTAGAAGGTCCAGCTTCAGGTCTAAATCAGATCTAAACCCAAGGTGATGTGCATGAAGCTTAGTTCTGAAAACCAGTGTTTTGGGAGGCGAATGATTATAAATGTAAATTTCCAATCCCTGTGGGGCTTCTTGGCTGAGACACGTTTCTCAGCTTGGCACCGCTCAGTGGTAATTATCTAGACTTGAACACAGTTTTTGTTTCAAGGGTAAAGATATCTGGCAGCATTTCTTTCAGGCTCTAAAAGGGCACATAAGTTTTTTCCCCAAGGTTGCCAAAACCGCTAACTTCCAGACGTAAGATGTTAATGCTCCTCTCTTCCTTGTATCCTGGTCCTCACCCATTCTGCAGGACAGGCGCAGCTTTTTCTGGAACACTCTCTTCACAGGAAGCTACTGAGCTGGCAAGCTGGCAAGATTCTCCTCAGTGCCGGCGCCTCGTCTCAGCCAGGCCATGCGGATGGCTTTCAGAGCGCCACCACCAAACGTGTTTCACTGGAAGGGATACAGACAGTTACTCAAGCAAATGATACCTACGTTTCTGTGCAACCCACTTGAAATGTCCATTTCTTTCCATCTTCATGGAGCAAGAGGAGCAATAAAAACAGTATTTTTAAGCATCCACTATGTACCAAGTGTTGTGCTAATGAGGGCAGGAAGATCCCAACCAGAGGACACAACTTTTGATCCTTAGAGGTCTAAAATCTGTTTAAGTTGTCACACACATCCAAAACCAGCATAGCATCATCCCAAGTCCCTACGTCAGCAATTGAAATCCAGTAAGTGTATGTGTTTGTGTGTGTGTGAGAGAGAGAGAGACAGACAGAGAAAAAGAGAAAGAGAGAGAGAGAGAGTGAAAAGAGAGGAAAAGGATAAACTGTGTTATACTCATTTATTCATTCAGCACACACTGGGCTAGAATTCCAGGATGTAAACAGAGCTCACAAATTTATTCTCCTCGTTCTCAAGGCTCACAAGGATTACTCAGATGATGGGAAGCTTGTGGGACAAATACACAATTCACTCTCCATTCAGGAAGTATTTATTGGGCCAGGCACTAGGCTGTATGATGGGGAGATGGTGATAAGAAGCAAGATACGGTCCCTCTCCTTGCCGGGTTTATTGTCTTGCATGCATTCATTGGAACAGTTCACAGTATTAAGTGAAAAACTGCAGCTGGGCTTTGTAGCAAAATCATCTTCTGTTCACATTGTAGCTTTTAATGTGCTACATTTGCTGCAGAACTTATTAACTTTCTCCTAACTTTCCTGTCCTCTTCTGGAAAATAAGCATGATATTATGCACCACACAGGAGCTGTGATTAGAAGTAATGTAAGCACAACACCTGTTACAGTGTCTGGGACAATAAATAGCAGTTATTTATAGACATAAGCAGATATTTACTTGATGGGAAACACTGCTAGGATGTAGGTGGCACATTCAAGACAGAGCAGGGGCTGGGTGACATGAGACAGGAGGAGTTAAAGAGAGGAGGAAAGACAGGTGCAAAGGCCCAGAGGTCTAGGATTGGGGGCAGCTTCAATAGGGCCGAAAAATAAGTGCTAAGTGTAGAAGAAATTATTGTTGAGGCAATATGTGGAACATAACCTAAAGGACCAAAAACAACCACAAAGGACCAACTCAGTCATTTTATGAGGTCTGAATGTTTATCCTAAATATAATGCAAAAACCACTGGACAAAAATTATAGGAGCATTTTTGAAGGAAAGGATGCTTATGCAAAACCTCAATCAAAGACCCAGACTGGTAGGGGCAGAGGCCCAGGATGAAGGGAGAAGGAGTGACATACAGTAGTTCATTTTGTGGTGGTGGTGAACCTGTGCCAGTCATGTGGTTTTAGTTTTCTTTTAAGACAAAAATGTTAATATGTGGCTTGCTTTTCTAAATTACACCCTCAGTACTCAGGTTTAATATCAATGGGGTTGGGGTTGCAGTTTGGCCACTTGGTCTCTGAAAGTTTCACCCTCATGGCTCTAGGGAGTAAAGGGAGCTCAGCACTAATAGGACTTAACTGGCTAAAAGAGAATTTGGTTGTAATTTCTCTTAGAGCAACCCAAGGAGGGCATTGCCACAACTAAATGTTATGTAAGGTTTTTAGAGCTACTACGAGCACAGCTAGGATCAATTCCAGTACATTTTCTCCTTTAAGTTGTTTATAATCATAGGGCTTCCATTCTTAAACGGCGATCTCTAAGTAGTATTTATGCTTTGTATTAGAAATAAAGATGACCACTTTGCTCTTTGTTATTCTAATTATGATGGCTCATTTTTGCCTGCAGAATCTTAGACATTCCGTTAACGATGAGCAAGCCTTTCCAGCAATTCTGCCTAGCTCTGTCTGTAGATATGATGGCAGGGCTTTCCAGTCTCAAAATTAATCACAGTGTAACACATCTGGTAGTCTCCTGGGAACATGCAGGGTGGCATGCTTGAGACCAGGACCTATAATTCAGTATTCCACCAGGGCATCTCTGTGTCCAGGCCCTAGCTGGAAAAGCTGTTCCTTAACTTCTTACTTCAAATTCCTTTTCTCTGTGATGGAAATAGTTTTCCTTATAATTTAATCCAATTTTGGATTAAATTATAGATCGGTTTTGAAAGAACATCAACTTTGGTTTATTTCAAAAATACAAGTATTTTATCATCTCTCTAAGAATCACATACACCTTAAAAATCCATTCCACTCTGCACATTACTTGTGCTATCTCTGATCATCCTCTACTTGTTTGGCCTGGTGTCTGACTTTCATGACAAGGTTACATCTCGAGCAATGTGAGATTGTGGCAGTGCATGCCCTGTAGTCCCAGCTGCTTGGAATGGATCCTGAGGCACAAGGCTCATTGAGCCCAAGACTTTGAGATCAGTCTAAGCAACATAAAGGGACTTTGTTGCATAAATGAATGAATGGGTGAATGTTGTGAGATCTAGATATGAATCAGTAGCATAAGATTGGGCAGAGTATCTGAAAAGCAAACTTCACATTATACAGGCTTCAGTGAATTCTGTTTTTCCTTCATGTCCATCTATGGCTACCTGGGCCTCCAGGACCTAGGCTTTGCCTCTCTTCTCTGCTCACTTGGCTTCCTGCTTGTGGCCCTCTTTCTGCAGCCATTCAGGGTCGAGCTCTGTCTGCTGTGCAGAGGCAGCGGTCACTCAGCACTGATTTCCATCTTCCAGAATATCATTCACCTCCTTTATCGATCGTTGCTCCTCTCTCATGGTCTTCGTCTATGTGAGTGTGTGATTCAGAGGAATCCAGGAAGGAAAAGAGATAAAGTAGAAGGGCAGAATGATATTATTTTGTAAGGCTTTATAAATATCTTGACTTTAAGTCATTAAAATAGTGTGTTGATTGTGCAGAAGACCTGAGCCCAAAGTTTAAACTTTAAAAGGGTGATAATGGGAAAAGGGCCAGAAATTTACTGCCTGGTATGAAAGATGTAATGAGAAATTCATCTTAGGATAGTTTCTTCATTCTGGGGCTGAGTCATTCTGAGTGGGTTTCTTTTTTTTTATTTTAAAAATAAAAGGAGGAAAACATTAACAGACAGACAACCTTTTACAAAATAGCAAAATAAAAGTACAGACAATGAGTGGGTTTCTTCATCCTGCAGTTTTTTAGCCTCATTGTGTTTTGGATAGTTCTAAACGTTTTAAAAGCAAACCAGATGCAAAGGAATTAACTCATACAATCACTCACTCACTCACAATTGAACTCTTCATTTCTTGATCGGCCCATTGACTTATATAACAAATATTTCCTGAACCTCTACTGCCAGACCTGCCCTGTGTACAGCGGGGAGGATGCTGTGATACAACTCAAGGAAAGGAGCTGATAAGATCGATGCCCTGCATTCTTCATATGTCTTTTGCTCTCTTTGGGGTTGAAGGGGGCCTATAACTATAGAGGTGTGGTTCTTCCTCAAGTCTGTATCCCGATCAGCACCTGACATGTATTAGCCAAAGTCTCAGGCCCTGTCCCAGACATGAATCGGAAGCGGTGTTAATCTGTTACACTTTTTGCGTGGTTCTGAACAACCACTGCTGCAAAAGAATACTTAAAAATAAAAAATATTAAACTGACCATTTTTATATATGAACTGGGAAATAAGACTGCAGAGTGTTCAAGGTCTGTCAGAAGGACAGAAGTTATGATGAAAATGATGGGATTTTCAGAGATTCATTTTTAAAATCCAGTTTTTCCTACTGAGACTATACAGTATTTTCCAAAAACAAGGATTTGTGTGCTATTATTTGTCTTAGTGAAGGTCATGGGAGTTTCTGGCGCATGTGCTTTTAAATGCATTTTCTGGTTGGACAGGAGTGTAAGATAGTTCTATTGTGATATGTACAAGCTTGCCTGCTGACCGCACCCGCAGATCAGCTGTGAATGTTGTCCCCGTCACCATTAGTTCTGCCAGCTCCACTGTTCTTGTTAGTTTTGCCAGTGTCTTAGCACAGGCAATGTGGCTTTCGACATCACGACGATGCTTACATTTGGAGTCTTCTTATACCTCTTCCCTTTCCTGGGCTAGGAGTGTCAGTTAATGAGAATGAGACATGGCAACATACTAGTGTTAAATTAATATTTTCAGGTTTACCTGACCCTTTCAATGACAGTTTAATATATATTAATTCATTTCCTCAGACCTCTCTTTCTCTTGATTTTGGTCATGTTATTCGCCAGGAAGTTTATTTGACTCTCCTTTGAGCAGATGCCTGGGGAACTTGTCTTCAGTCCTTCCTTTATGGCTGGACACACCTTTATGTTTCGATTATAGCTGTCATTCTTTTACACAGACCACTCCTTTGGGTTGCTTAATTACATGCAGCTAGGCTGCTGTGGCTACTGCTTTTTATTTCTTTATACAAAGGGAGGTGGTATGGAACAAGGAAAAGAAAACTGAATTTACTGTCAGAAGTGGAGCTGAAGCCTCCCCTTTCCAGGATATCTGTGAAAACTGGGGAAGAGCTACCATTTCTCGTTGCCCTTTTCGAAAAAGTTTGATATTATCTGACTTCTGAGGATGTTCTATTTCTAATGGTCCAGTGCTCTAGAATTGAGAACCTATACATGAACATTACTCTTAGGATTTCTGTCATGCATATCATAAGTGTGATATTGGGAATCAAAAGAGCAGGTGTGAGTGAGCTGAGAATACAAGGAGGACATTGGAAGTGGGAGACTGAAGGTCAGTTTTTTTTAATTCCTCAAGTTTCAGATTTTGTAGAAGTTAATTTCATGAAAAAATGGGCTGTACGGGATACCTACCTCTCACCATTAAGCTCACTGTTATTGTTGGTGAGTTGGGGTTACTATGTGGTTGCTTTTTGGTGAATTAAAACATGTCTTTCACCATTTAGATTTTCCAAATCAGTGTAATTCTTCTATTTCCATTCCATCATTCTTCTAACACAATAATTCCTCATCACATATGATTTTACGTGATGTAAACAGTATTCATGATTTGCATATAGTACTTGTTTTCTTTCACATGTTGTAGTAGAGGTTCTGTCAAGAAACCAAGCTTTGCTCATTTGGGGGGACCCTGTGTGTCATGTTTGCATCTATTTGTCTCCCTGAATCTTCATGCAGTTTTAGGTGGGCCTTTTTTGGAGGTTGCTGAATCCAGAGTGTATGATTGACTGGCGGTGCAAGGCTGGGACTAAGGGTGCTGAGATTAAGGGTGGATGATTGCTGGATTGGCCCACTGATTGGACTGGCACCAGCCTAATCCCAGCAGCCTGGATAGAGTGTAAAAGGGGCAGAAAGATGCTATTGAGGTTCAGTTGCTTTTACTGTCTTCTGCCACCATGGACTGTTGCCCTCTGCCATATGCCACCCTGCCTTGGAGCTAGCCAATTAGACTTAAACCGCTACAAATTGTGAGCTAAATAAGCCCTTTCCGTTTTAACTTTGGGTGTTGGGTTTTTGTCTCAGAAATGAGAAAAGTAACTAACAGACCATCTTTACCATAGTCCCTAACATATACTGAGTACTTCTTGAATAAATATGTATTTCCTTTTGTATATAAAAAGATTAGTCTCATTTGGTTAGGAATCTATACACTAGTGCCAATCTACGAACTTCTGGTCATAAGAGAAATAAAAATATTGAGAACGTATGCTAGAAACTGTTGCAGAAATCTGACATTTTGCAACATCAAAATATATGAGCAATAGATGGGTTCCACTGAACAATGCACAATACATTTTTATATTGACCTTGTATGCTGCAGAGTCAATAAATGGATTTACCATTTCTAGTTGCCTTTTTGTAGGTTTGTTGGGATTATATGGTACTCAATCGTGACTTCATACATTCCCAGATACTCAGAAGTTTTCTATCTTCTTTTTCATTCTGTGTGGTTTACTTTCTTTTTTAGTCTTAAGAACTCCAATATAATGTTGAATAAAAGTGATAAATAAATGATAAAAGTGATAAGAAGTGATATGATGGTACACAACTGTAATTCTACATACTTGAGAGGCCGAAACAGGAGGATCGCAAGTTCAAGTTCAAATTTGAAGAGAATCACACATTTGAGGCAAGTCTGGGCTACTTGACAAGACCCTATCATAAAAGAGTGAAGGCATTAGGGATATACCTCCGTGGTAGAGCACTTACCTATCATGTTCATACCCTGGGTTCACCCCTAGAACTACCAAAATGAAAATCATAAAGTTATGTTTGTCTTTTCCTTGATCTAGAGAAAAGACTTCCATTCACTGTTACTTATGATGTTCAACACTATATTTTGCCATAGGTATTCTTTAGCAGATGAAGGAAGTTCTCTTCCATTTAAAGTTTACTGAGAATCATTATTGTGAAGGCGTGTTAAGTTTTAGCAAACACTTTTTCATGAAATCATCATATGGTTGTTCTGATTGTAAACATAGTGAATCACATCACCTGATTTCTTAATATTAAACCAACTTTACATTCCTCTGATAAGCTACAAATGGGCATGATAAATAGATTACTACATTTGATTTGATATAAATGTCAGGGATTTGTGTATCTATATTTATAAGAGGTAGTAGTTTACAATTTATTTTATTGCAATATTTTTGTGTAGCTTTGGAACGAGGGTAATACTGGCCTCATAAAATACTTCAGGGAATATTCATCATCCTCTGGCCTGAAAGAGATTTTGTGTAACTGTTGCTATGTCTTCCTTTAATGTTAAATAAAATTCAACTGCTTGAATGATAACATGAAATAATTTGAATCTGGAAATTTTTTTTGTGGAACCTTTTAAACTATGATTTTAATTTTTAAAACTGAACATAGGATGACTCATTTCATTTCTTTGTTAGGGAGCTTTGGTAGTTTGTTTATGTTATGGAATTCTAACTCATCATCAGTGATGTCTACATTTTTCATTGTGCAATAACATCATAGTTCCTTTTTTATTGTTAATATTTATAGAATCTGTAACGGTGGCCTTTTTTATATTCCTGACTTTACTTATTTGTGGTATATTTTCTTAATCAGTCTGTTTAGGCTATTTCCAATTTTGTTAATCATTTCAAAGAAAACACATGCAGTTTGATTTATATTCTCCATGTTATACTCTCTATTGTTTTGATATTTTCTATTTATTGATTTCTGTTGTTTATTTTCTTTTCCTATATTACCTCCTTTGCTATAATTCCTTTATTTAAAGTAGTTGCACTTATTATAAAATACATCTTTATCTTTGCACATCTATTCACAAATAACTTGTTACTTCATGAATAATTGAAAACTTTGAGGACCAGGAATGTTTTAGTACACATGTTAAATATCGCACAAAATCATTAATTTTGTTTACACTTACAGTTACCTTTTAATGAGATTAAAATTTTACAGAACTTTCTTTATACTTATATTTCTGTTTACACCTTTGGATAGATTGAAATTCACCTCTGGTATTATTTTTCTTTTGATGGATAAATTTCTTCATTATTTTTATTTTATTTTATTTTATTTTTTATTTTAAAGAGAGTAGTAAATGGGAAACAAAGAAATAGAACAGTAGCAGCATTCCAGTATCACAAACATAAACAAATCAAAGCAAGAACATTCAAAGTGACACAGAGTCTCAAATGTGACATCATTTTCTTCTACCTTGTGTATTTTCTCACTGGATGTGTGGTAAAATTCTTTACTCTGTTCATTTGTACTTAATGCTTGCTTTTTTTTTCTGCCTCTGAATGATTTTAAGATTTATCTGTTTATCGCAGGTTTTTAGCAGTGTGGTTATTATATGTTGGCGTGATCTTTGTTTATTTTGTTTTTTTATTTACTGAGATTCTCATTTAATGGGTTCTTAATATTCATCAAAGTTGGAAACAAGAATGGTCAGTATTTTATGAACGTTTTCTCTCCTTCACCTCTCTCTCCTATTGAAATTCCAAATACATACTTCTTAAATCACTTGATATGATGCTACATGTATCTAATGTATTTTTTTGTTCTTTCAGTCTTTGTGTGTATGTTCTGTCCATTGCTGTCTTCAAATTCACTAACCTTTTCTTCTGCAGTGAACAACTTGCCATTATTTCCATAGTGTGTTTCTTTTCATTTTAGATGTTTCACTTGTCATCTATAGATGTTTCACTTGAATTAATTTCATGTATGTCATTTCTCTCCATATTGAATTATTTATATTTTTCTATCTCATTGGTCATATAGAACATATTTGTGTTGGTTGCTAACACACCTTTGTCTACTAGTTCCATTATCTACATTACTTGGAACTTGCTGGATTTAGATCATATTTTTTTGGTTGCTACTTGGTACACTGCTGATTTTACTTCGTTTTAGATGGTATTTTCTTGTTCCTTGACATGCCTGGTGATTTTCTTTAATGAACAAAAATTATATAGTATATACAAGGGGAGATCAAGAGATATAGTGGAAGTTTAAAATTTTCAGAATTTATTACAGTAAAAGACACATTGCTAAGAATGATAGGACAACTGTGTTCAAAGGGAGGGAATCTTTTGAGTATTTTGAGGGCAGATCAGTAGCAGTTTTTACTATAATAAAACTTTAACTTTGAAAATTTACCCTATCTTTTGAACACATCTTTTTGATAAAATGCTTATACCAATTTCTGTCAGATAAAATGATGGTGCATCTAAAATGACTGTAGAAGGGAAAGTTTTCAATCAGTTTAGAACACTGAGGCAGCCATGAAAACACTTGTGAAGGAGGACTTGCAGAACTGCTTCAGATAGCGGCAAGAATGACAGGATTGAAAAGATAATGAGGGTCTTGTGTTTATCAGTGCTACTAATATTCCTTGTTTCACCTTCATTTTTGAAAGCTCTTTTTTGCTAAATATGGAACTTAGGGGGAGATATTTGAGACATCTATGTCTATTTTAGTCTCCCCACCACTTGGCATGCACAGGGATTCTCAAACCCAATCCTGCAGGGTGGGTTATGATCTCTCATTGTGCTCCAAATCATATAAGGAAGTAGTGGTTAAATTTACCAAGGGTAGCACCTCTTTCAAGGTATTAAAAGATCTAGACTTTTCCTAATATGGAGTGCAGAAGGCAAGAGGCAACTTCCTGCTGAACTTGCCTTTCTCAGTTGTCTGCTTTCCAGAGCGGCCATTCAAATAGGCACTGATTCCTAGAAGCCTTGTTATGAAAGCTTAGTACTGAGACCTGTATGTCAGGAATGCTTGATGAAATCTCTATATTAGCTAATGGCCTCTGGATATGGAAAAGGTACAGTGATCTTCTCAGTTGTAACTGTCTTATATTACTTTAGACTAAATCAGAATCAAAGGATCCAGTCTTCTTTTAGAACAATGAATTATATTTGAGGGTCTATACAGAAGTATGCCCAGATAATCATTCCACCTTTTATGCTGCCTTGTGACCTATTTTTATGGGTCAGACTGTTAAAGAAATAGTTGATAAATTGCACTGCTTTTGGTGAACTATTTATGAAGTGCTGAATATATATTTTACTAAAGGTTACACAGGGACATCAACTTCCATCAGTTACTGTCAGGCTATAAAGTATACCTTGACTTGCTTGTATCTCATCCAGAATAACCTCTGATCAGATATGATGCAGTTTCTTTGGAAAATGTTTGTCCTTAATATGTAAGAAGCTGGGCAGTAGATGTTGCTTACTGCATTGTAAGAAAGCACCAGGCACTCTAGAATATATCCAAGTAGGTCGCAGAATGAGAGACCTGGGATGGCCCATTGCCAGAAACTCATCTAGAGGAGGAACCTATGGAACCCATGGAACTCATCCAGAGAACCACCATGGAGCTCTCAAATGAGGAAAGTAAGATGGGCAGCCTCCCTAGGATCAGACCAGAGTACAGTAGAAGGTGTGGTGGTGAGTGGAACCTTTCCCAAATCCTGAAGCAAAGTGTAAAGTGCCCAGAGCATGAGCTGGAACTTATAGTCCATTCCTGGCTCCACTTCCTGATTTAACTTTACTGGTCCTATAACTTTGGGTTGGTATTGGAAAAATTAAGAAGGAAACACTACTTCCTTCCTCTAGAGCTTTATACAAATGAGTCAAAATTTGTGTAAACACAATCCCATAAATTTAGATATATCTGTATGTGGGCAAGTCCTGCTACAGTGCTTTTTGTGGCAAGATAATGCAGCCAGAAGAAGTAGGAAGTTAATTTGCTGTTGGACAAAGTTGAAGTCTAGACATACATATTTTAAGGGCAAGATGGATGTGCTGTCATCAAGATGTAATCTCAGAACTGTACAAGATCTGTCAGAGCCCACATGGAATATTTTTGGTCTTAGGACCTGGGTTGTAATCTGCAAAGGATAAATAAAAATAAGTGAATAAATCTACAATGTGCAGATGAATATCAAGAGTGTACAACCAGCTTTGTTGTAGCTGTGTGTTGTGCTTGGGCTAAGGGACTATAGTTCCTTCCTTTTAGATTTCTATTGAAACATAATATGATGCAAAAAATGTAGCTTAATTAGTGAGGCAGAACAGTAAATATATGAAAACATTGAAAAGGTGTCATACTATCATGGCTTCCCAGCTTGTATCATATTAGTTAAGTGAGTGGTGAGAAAAGGTAATTTGCAGTAGCTGCTCTGAGAGGACACTGGTGGACATCACTGAGCAGCTCCAAATATATTCACTACCAGATGTGAGGCATCCCCGTGTGATTTCCAACAATGATTTCAAGCGATAGATTTTGAAGATATCTGAGTTTCCCATCATGGTGAGAGAGGGCACTTATTTCCTCCAGTTTGTGATGCAGACTACTAAAACCTGGAAAATATGAGGCCATGACAGGGTGTGACAGCGTGGTGCCAGCTGCAGTAAGATCCAGTAATTATCACCTTTCTCTTTTCCTCCTTATATATGAGTTGTAAAGACAACCAAAGATATTTTCCTTTCCTTTCTGCACTGGTGCTTAAGCTGCCTACCCTCAAGGAGTTTTAAGAAGCTAGTCTTGTCTAAGAAGTGGCTAAATTAAAATAAACTAGCAAGCAAGGCAATTGAGAAAGAGAAGTAAACGTCGAATGGAGTTGGAAGTCTTGAGTCTTCTGCTTCTGCTGTTACCTATTTGTATGAGCTTGAGCAAGTTATTTACACATTCAGTACTCAGTTTGCTTGTTTGTGGAAGGCTTGAATGTTTCCCAGAGTCCTTTCACACCTTGATATCTTGTAAGTTTTCCAAGCTCTCAACTCTGTTTCTGCCATGCTTCTCAGGGTAAGGCAGAAGGAACACACAGTGCAGTGGTCACAGAAGGCTTTGCCTCTTGGGCAGGAAATGAATTGAATGCAGAGTGTTCAGCAGATACTAAGGAAACCAGTTTGACTAAAATTGAGTGTTCTTTGGGGATACTTAGTGTAGGTCAAAAAATGTGAGCATGGGTCCAAGTGTGATCCAAGCCAAGCTACACTCCCCTCTTTTGAGTTCTTTCAGGTGACTCTAACGGGGTTAAGGGTACTGCTCACCTCAAGATGTATGTCTAGCACCTTAACACAAAGCAAGCAGCGGTTGCATGAATTTCACTTTCAGTGTAGAGTATGTGGTTAGCATTTCTACAGAATAATAATAGTAATTCCCATTTTTTGAGTGCTTGCTTGAACTGGTCACAAGTCCAAAATGCCTCACATTCTTATTTAATTCTCTTAATATCCAGTGAAGTAGGATACTCATTTTACCCACTTTACAATTGATGAAGCCGTAGCTCTGAGATGTTTCATATCTACATTCATACAACTGGTAAGTAATGGAGCTAGGATATTAATCTAAAGCTGTTTTGACCCCCATTACTATGTTTTTATGTTGATTCATTCAAGAATTCTGTCTAGAGAACACACTGGTATGCCATGCAGTGCAGAACATGTCAAAGTCTTTGGGCAGTTTAATGGTAAATGAATTAATCAAAAATAATTAAACATCTCAAGCATATTAAACACAAAATAACTAGGACATGGTTGGATCTCCACATGAGTTCCTCCTGATGAAACACTTTCTGCTGTGACAGAAATAAAATAAAGCCTCTTGGTAATTCGCAGCATATACAGCAATTAATTCTACATTTATTTGGTCTTTTTTTTAGAACTGTGTTTTAATTTTTTAAAGCACCATTTTAATATCTGTGCTGTAACCGATAATTATTTTGGGAAGGGGGCAGGAATAAGGGGATTTTAGTGACAGCACAAACAATTTTTAATGCAACAGCTGCAACGCTTAAATCAGCCATGTGCCAAGAGCCCTGTAGCCTGTCAGAAGGAGAATAGTCCATAGTCAGTGACTCCCTCCTCAAGGTCACTGGTTGAGTCCAGCCAAAGCTGATTGTGGCTTCAGGTCACCTTCACATGATGGCTCCTTGGTGACCTCAGGAAATGAGATAGTGGACTTACCCAATTTCCTTTTGGGCAGCCACCAAGGACTAATTTCAAAGACGCTTCATGCAAGCGGGAGGCTCAGCCCTGGCATAGACGTTCAAGGTCTATGTCCCCTCAAGGTCTGGGTCATGTTTGATTATTATCATTGTTGTCCTTACTGTTAGATATTCCCAGCAAAGCATCTGGCAGAATACCAATTAAGATAAAATAAGCACTTTAGCTTCAGTTGGTGCTGGTCTGGATAGTGGGAGCGAGGCACAGGGGACAGGGACGAAATTCATTCTCCTCTTCTACCCATCTCCAAACCACCCGTCCAAGTCCACCTCAGGTCCCAGCCCACCACAAGGCTGTTCAGGACCAGTAAGCCCAGGATGTCCCATGAATTCTAATTGCCTCTGCTATTTATGTATCCTCTTACGGCTCATTATCACTCATAACATCACATTGTGCTGTAGTCTCATTTAGGATTCTCGAGTGGGAAACAGCAGGCAGGACGTCAAAATCTTCCAGTAGTTCATTGACTCATGAACCTTGCCTTAACTTAAAGCTCTCAAATGTCCTTGTTTAAACAGCATGGTTTCCTCCAAAGAGTCCTTCTCAGAATCCATCCTTACCATATCAACTCTGCATCCTTACCTACCCTAGCATGAATAAAGCACTGCGCAGGAGGACGCTATGCACTATTTCAAGTTACCTCCTTAATTGCCCTATGCTGCTTATACCATCACATTCTTATTTTCATTAAAGAGGTAGAATATTAACTGGCTAATTAACTTATTAAATCTGTAATTCTCCTGAGCACTTTTCCATCATAGCTATTTTAAATCTTTTAATTCTGAATAGATATTTGCTTTCTGTTATGACTTTGATTCTTCTCTACTTTAGCTACTCTGCCCCAGATATGAATCCTTGAATCCATGTGAGTACTAAAGTCCTGCGCTTCTCTTGTTTACCAAACCTCTTCTGCTAAGGCATTTCTCCCACACGTAACTCTTCAATCTAAGATAAGGTGGCCTTGTCAGAGAAAGACCTGGGATAGCCTCTGAGTGCATGGGTAAGAAATGCTTCCGACAGCCTTGAAAGAGTAAACACTAGTCCATAAATACTTGGAATCAACTGAATAAATTAATGGCCTTATGGTGCCTCTGTAAGTAATTCAGAACTTTATTCTTTGTACTTTAACTCAGGCCCTGAAGGGAATCTAGGCCACTGAAGAATCCACCTTCACTTACATGCATTCTGAAGGAAGGAAGGACCTCTGATTTAGCCACCTGGTCCTGGACTGAACAACCACCTGCGTCCTAATTACTTCCGTGTTTCAAAAAAGCTTTTAGCCGCTTATGTAGCACAAATGATTTTCTACCTTTGCACCTGACTGTAAGAAATATCACATGGTTTAATTTTTCTAAATCAAATTAGTTCTGACTTTTGGCCTATCCTAGTCATGGTTGGGAGAGATCCAAACTCAATAATAGTTTTGGAGACAGGTGGCTTAAATGAGTATCCAGAAACTGAGGAAATACTGTCTAATGTTCAGTGTGCTATGATTTTCCCTGACATATATGTTGCTCAGGTTCCTATGTTACATGTGCTGTGCATAGACCTGTGAATACTCAGGCTTATTGGTAGGGATCTTGATGTAGGTTGGATTCTTAACACCTGACAGCCATCCTCAGTGGTCCAGCACATAGTAAGGGCACTGTATTCTCTTTGCAGTCTTTATCATTCTCTTCCTTTTTTAAGACCAGCCATTCTGTCTATAACTCTCCAAATATCTCTCTATTCCTTCCCTTTCAGGTATCTCATGATGTAGGCTGAACAGGTAATGTATCATCCAAAACAGGACACTTACAAGAGGGGCCATTAGTAATAGCTTTACCAGGACACATGATGATTATCTTCTGCATAGATATGATATTGTGATATAAGAAGTGTACATTTGGTCTCTGTGTCTAGTTCCTGGTACACAGCTCTTAAAACTCTAGGACTCCTCAGAGGAGTGATAAGTATGTCTTATATGCTAAAGAAATAGCTTTTGTCTGGTGGTCCCCAGAGAGCTTCAGGATGGGAGCTTGTCACCAGAAAGACCCCACCTGTCATGATGAGCGAGGCAGGGCTTTTTAGCCCTATCTCCTGACATCCTGGGAGGAGAAAAGCTACAGGTTGAGTTGATTACCAAGAACCAATGGCGTGGTGAACAATGGCTATGCAATGAGGCCTCCACAAAATCCCAAAAAGACCTGGTTCAGAGTTTTCAGATTGAAAACACATGCGTGTTCCTGGAAAGTGTTATTCCCAGACTTGAGGGATGGTCCTAAGGACCTAATTTATAACCAATTGGTCAGAAGTGTGAGTCATAGTCTCGGGCTTGTGAATGGCACCTGAAGTATATGGTAGTTTTGTGGAACAGATCCTTTAAACTCTGGGGTCTGACACTAACTGTAGGTACATACTGACAGAATTTGAATTACAAGGCACCTAGATATTGTCTTAAGAAGAATCAATTGCTTCATACTTCGGAGAAAAACCCTACACATCTATTCATAGAAGTATTCTATGTTGTATTGAGTGTGGGAGCAGGAAAAGTGGTTTGTTTTTGTAAGGTGTTTCAGAGTAAGCCTCCATAAGGGTTCTTTAGAAACACAGTGCTGAGGCCTTTAAGGAGCGGGAAAGCTGCATGGTTAGCCCTGCTGTCTACCCATTCTAGGCTACCTGTATGCATATACAAGAAAGCAGCCTTCTTTCTGGGAGTTTATTCTCCCTGGCAATGCAAATATAGTAGCAGAAGAATGCTGACACCCTCCTGGCCACCCAAATCTACAAAACCCACCTTAGAAGATACTTGAATAAAGTACCTCAGAACTAATGAACACCAAATAATTAGGTATAATCCCAAAATATCGACTTCTAATGGCCACCAGTTCTGTTTGCCTTACTCTGTGGACAAAGAATTCAAACTAGATAGTAGCATCCCACAGTGAAGCCGTTGCTCAACTCTCAGTCTCAGTACATTCAGCCCAGGCGCTTTCAGATTCAGAGCTTTCAAAGGCAGGAAACAGAGGCAGCTTGCACTCCTCAGTCAGGAGGAAGAATTTTCACTTTAAGCGAAAAGCCTGCATCTCAGGAGCTTCAATCGGTCTCCAAGGTGAACAGAGAAAAGTGGCAGAGTTGGGGCTATTACCGTAGCAATTTGTTTCCTACAAACAGTAACTTCCAGGGGGAGACATGTGAGCAGTCAGCTTGATTTTTTTGCTTTCCTCCTACATTATTGTTTCCCTGAGTTGCCATGAGGCCACCTCTAAGAGCCAGTGCACCTTTCCTGTCCTCCTGTCAGGCTGGAGACAGCCCTGCATCTCTCAGCTGCTGCCAAAGCCTGGTCTTTCCCCAGTGGACAGTTAGATATTTGGGGAGCAGAGAATACCATTCTTCATTGAAAAGACACAGAGAAACCCAGTTATCTTACAGAAGGAACAGAAAAGAAAGCTAGCCTTATTTCCTCTTTCTGGGTTTGCAGAGGAACCACTTTGGAACTTTCTGGAGACACTTGTCAGGAGCACAATTGGTTCTATTGCTCTTAAGTTTGTTATTGTTTAGGGCCCTGACAACATGACTGTAAATTCTTTTGTTTACACATTTAAAAAAACAGGCATTCTCCTATAATGCTTGAGAGATAAAAAATAAATTCTGTCTTTACTTTTAATTTCCAGGCCTCCAAAAATCATATTTTCTAAGATTTCTAAGATTTTTTGTTTTGCCTCTCCTCATTTCTAATGGGGAAGAAAAGATAAGTCACATTAAGAGGAAAAAATTCATTTCTTTATAATTAAATGTATTCAAGAATAATTTTCCATATTTCAGGGCAGGAATGCTAAATCTGAGTTAGGGGGCCAGGTTTATTTCCCTAGCCTGTAAGAAGGAGTATGAAAAATATCGATTTGCTCCTCAGAGATGCTAGAGCAACTTAATTAAAGTTGTTTAAGTATTTTGGACTCCTTTGATGGAAAGGCACATATAAATGTGTAATGTGGCTTAATTCAATGTGAAGTTTTCAGAAACCAGAAGAAAGCTTTTCCACACTCCATCCCGTTTCAAATAATGTGCTCACAGAGACCTCTTTTCCATGCCTTTGTGTATTTGATTGTGATAAATATAGTCTCTGACCTTTACCAGATGTACCAGTGAAAACACAAAGAAATTAGCCATGCTGTGATGGCTATCGCCTATTTCTCAGTGCCTCTCAGCATATTGATTGGCTAGAGGACACATCTGAGAGCCGGTGTGTGACTCTTAATAATCCCCTTTCCGGGGGCGGGGAGGGCTTCTGAGCCCTGGCAGGAGCTGAGTCATCACGTGAAGCAATGACTCCACTGGAGTTGTCAATAAACTTCACCTTGTGAGAAGACACCAGCAGGAGGCTCTGTAGAACTCTTATGGGCAGGGGGAGCCCACTTCTTCCATAGTACAAAGTGCCTGTGTCACCCCATCAGAGCATCTAAAGGGATTTTTAGCCCATGCCTCCAAGAGCAATCTATTCTTCTGTCAACCAGTTAGTACAAAATTCACCTGGAAAAGACTTGGCTTCTCTCCATCCTCCTGTCAAGGACATGATTGAGTCACTCTTCCCTCTTGCTGTCTCTCAGAGTTCTCTCTCTGGTATGCTTCTGCTTAACTAAGCTGTTGTTGAAGCTGTGTCTCTAACTTCTGGAGCTCTACATTCCTCCCCTAGTCATCAGAGGCTCCCTTTCCTACAGGCCGCACCTGGCTATGCCCTCTTGGTTGGGATATGATAGATTGCTGTGCTTGGAATTTTAGCAAGGGAGACTCTCCTTTACCAGATACCCTTAGCATCACTGTCTGCAACTGCAGATTACGGGGAAATGGAGTAGAGAGTTTAGCTGGGAGAAAGTTTTCCTCAGATACCTCTGTCATTCACAGAAGTCCTGGGAAGAATTTCAGGAAATATGGTCACACTAGGCTGAAGACAAAATAGGGGAGGTGACTTTCCTACATTTGCAAATCTTTTGCTTCCTTGGCATCTCCAAGCTTAAAAGCCCTTATGGAGGTTCAACCACCTACTTGTTCCTGAGCCCATTTCCTTAGGCTCAGCTTAACCATCCAGAGGTATTTGCTCAGCTCATGGCCTTTTAACCTGGCTCAGATCACCTTCATGAACTGTTGGCCCATACTAGTCTACTCTACTCCTTGTCATTCCCACCTCAGTGTGGACTACCATTTTGGAATGTATAATAGTTTCTCTCTCCACTTAGGGTGATTTGGCTATTTCTCTGTCCTTTGTGCATCTGGTTATCTCTCATGAGTATCTTAACCCAGTTTTCACACATGAAACCTAAAACTGGAATTGCTCACACTCTGGACTAGCTTCACAAAGAAGCTCTTGATTGCAATCCAGTGTTGAGGGAGAGTAATGTGAGCAGTGGGATTTAGAATTAACCTCATATTATAGACCCTGACCACTTAAATGCTGGCTCAGTATGTTTTCTCTTGATTTTTGCCATGATTATTCAGACCATGTATAGCAGCTAATATTTCTGGTCACCAAGTACAAGTAGACTCATCCCTGCACTCCAAGCACTGGGAAACCTACAGTTCTAGCAGACCACTTCCCATAGGCTGGGATCCTCCTTGTCCTTTTTCATGCAAAACTAAGGTTGTTTCTATCCAAGTTGGCATTCTCATACTTTTTTTTTTCTATATTCAGAATACTATTTCACATTATAGGTATAGGATAACTTATTTCTATAGAACTTTCAGTTTCTAATTTTTTCTATTACAAAAATTCTATTGTGAATTCCCCATGTATATTTTCAGCAGAAGACACACCTGGGGATTCAACCCTTGGGTCACAGAGTATGAATATTCTGACAGATACATACTACCAGATGGCCTTTTTAAAAGGGTGTATCACCCCAGCTGCCAAAAACGCTATTGAAAAAATCCTGGACTTTGTACTTGATGTTTTACAATTTGCAATGCCTTTCTCCATCTGTCATGGGGCCACTTTCCATGGATCCTTCAGATCTCTCAAAGTAGTAACCCTTCCTAAGGCCCCGGCAGTTGTAGCTAAAACTATTCCTCTTTGTCAGTTTTGTTCTGTCTTTAACATGCCAAGCCTTCAACACAGCATGTGTCAGTCTTTGAAATTATCTAAATTATGTCTTTTTATGTATGTTGCCTCTCCATCAGAGCACACATTTCCTAATGAGGAGATGTTGCCTTGTATACAGAACCCCTGGGATGAGGTGGGCACATGAAGAGTGCTCAGAGAATAACTGAGGAGTAACCCATTTCAGATTTATGGAACATGTTAAAGGTACTTGCTGTTGACTAGGCTCTGTTTGAAACACTTTTATATATTAACTAATTTTATAGTCATGATAACCCTATGGGGTACTGCTACTTTCTTTACTTACAACAATGAAAACAGGTCTGCAGAGGTTAAAGAGTTTTTCCCAGATTCGATAACTACTCAGGTGCGGAGCTGGAATTCAGATTCAAGCAGAATAGTTATAGAATGTGGGCACTTGACCATTACACTAGCCTCTCTGTTTGACAGAAGAAAAATGGTATAGCATTGTTGTTTTGCTTTTCATTTCATTTAGTATAGAGACTTTGGGCTCATTTCATGTATTTGACATTTTTAGCACCTTTTTGTGAATTAGCTATTCTGGGAATGTAAATATAATTGTGTGTTTTATTAACTTTCTTTCTCTCATTCCTTTTGTCCTTCCTTTCACTTATTTAGGGAAAAAAAAACTTTTGAATAATTCTTTGCATTGTACAGGCTGAATTTGCCCCCAACAAAGGCTATAACAATTGAGAAGGTCTAGGATCAGGTAGAGAAAGAATCAGCACTGGAATCTTTTTTTCCCTCTGAGACAGAGCCTTGCTAAATCACTAAGTTGCCAAAGTTGGGCTTAAACTTGCAATTTTTCTGCCTCTGTCTCTCCGAGTGCTGGAAATACAGGTATGTGCTAACAAGAAATGTTTTCAGGTTATTCTAGTTCTGCTGTTGTCCAGATGTTGAGCTAAAAGCCTGAAGGCTTTCCACTGGGACCATGGCAGTGGTGGTGCTGAAGCATAGATGGCCTCAGCCAGGCACCAAAGCAGAACAGGAAATCAGTTGAAAATTAAATGCTATATAAGGGGCTGGGGATTTAGCTCAGCGGCAAAAGCGCCTGCCTGGCAAGCGCAAGGTCGTGAGTTCGGTTCCCGGTACCGGAGAAAAACCAAAAAAAAAAAAAAAGAAAATTAGATGCTATATCAAAGAGAGTGGCACAAATACAGACTGAACATGGGGACATCACTAGGCCCTGCCAGAACTGAGGAGCACAGGTTAAATGCAGACACCAGCAGAAGGCATGCACCTCAGCGAGTCGGCGCACACCCAAGGCTTCTTTGAAGCCAGAAGGCCCCTTCTCCTCCTGCTGTTAGTAATGTTCTTCCTGCTATTCTGATGCCATCCAAAGCACTACAGAGATGGCAAAAACCTGAAAGACTGAGAAAGCATCTCGTAGAGTATGTAATGAGTTGTATCCATGAAAACCATGTAAATTATTGGGTCAGAGTACATTTTAAGTTATGTGAGACTGAATTTTGCTCCCCAATTCTTGCCACATATTTGTTGTGAGCTTACAGAGAAATAAGACACATTTTGGAGAAGAGAAAAAAAAAAACAACCTGAGGCAAATTGCCATCCTGTTTCATTGGGAAATTTCTGAGTATTTCATATTAAGTAAGAATAATGTTCCCTGTGGCTTTCTAGAAGATACTTGTAAAGAAATTTAGGCTGTTTCCTTTCATTCCTAGCTTGCATTCTCCATCTTGAGAACTGGAGTAAAGACTTCATTTCTGGTCATCTTTGGAGGTAGGAGGCTGTGTGGACATGATTCAGTAAGGCCACCTTTGGATCACATATGCAGTGTGCATTCAGAGGGCACATCTCAGCAAGAAGTCCTGGGAAGCAGTGGTGAAAGTCCCTATGATTCTAGGATCATTTATTTTTTTATGGGGGAGGATGTCTGACCACAGAGGATGTCATATTCTTACTTAGTCTGTGTTAAGACCCACTCTTAGTGTCCCTTAGCTAGTCTCTTGTTTTTATAAAATCCCAGGATTTCTCTTTTTTGAAATGTTTCTCATTAATGAATGTTCTTCCCTACTGCACTATCTTAAAATCATTTATTTGTCAGGTGTATTTTATTTTTCATACAGCAAAACAAAAAAATGCATAGAGAACGGTGATCATGTGAGTGGCCTAGCAATTGGAAGACATAAAGAAACCTGGAAAAGAACTTCCCTGGTTCCTGAGAACTTTCCCAAGTCCAGGCCTTACTTCTCTGAAGGTGTAGCTGTTCTGCTTCCTACTGTGGCATTCTGTGACTGACTCCTGTATCTTTAATGAAAGGTCCCCTGTCAGTAAGCCAGCAGTGGATGATTCTGTATCTTGTACCAAAGCAGTACTTGCTGAAAATTAGAGTATTTTGCTTGTGCCTGATGCATTGAATTTGAAAAGCACAGGTGTAACAGAAAGAACAATAAAAAAGAGGCGGAATGCCTGGAACACACTCAAAATCCTCGGCTTCACTTCAGAAAGTAGAATTAGTCCTGAAAATCACATTTGTTGGTTTATTTTAGAATTTTCTGCTTTTTTCACTTATCTTTTATAAAACATTACCGTGCTGTTAACAGACAAAATTGGACCTTTTAGCATGTTTATTCAAAGGGCTTAAAATGTCCCCAGCGCATCAGAGGCCCTTACAAACATTGGTGTAATAATCAGTGATTGAAGTGCTACAGAAAAGTACTCTGTGTCCATTCTAGTTGTGCCTTAAGGTGTGGATGTGACCTTGGGTAGGTCATTTTATCTGCTTACCTCACGGGTTCCTGCAAGGATCAAGATGAAAACATGAGTTAAAACCCCAAAGTGTTTTGATAAGTTAGTGCTACAGAAACTTAGTCAAAAACATTCAATAGGAAAACTTGCTAGATTCTTTAGACAATCTTCTTCTATTATAAATCATGTAGGTACAACCCTAATCTAGTACATGACTGCAGTGGAATCTAGGTTTAAAAAAAAAAATACCATTTATAGGCCAAACCCCAGTTTCTTATTTAGCATTTAACACAATTTGAAATCATTGTGGAAGAGGTGTTTTCAAATCATTGTGGAAGACGTGCTCTTTTCATTAAATAGTACCTGGTGCCCTGTACGTGACAGGAAATTCAAGCAAAGGTGCTTGCAGGTGTACCCACTTTGAGGGCTCCCAGATGCTTCTGTGCAGGAACTAGTTTAGCTTTTGTGCGACATTGCTGGGTCAAGAAACAAACGCAAATCTGGGGGCAGATCCTGCCAGCAAATGTGTTCAATTTTGATGTAAATTGAAGGGCAGCATTAATAATAAAATGTTGCAAAATGTGACAAGGAAAGTAAGTGACTTTTAAAAATTATTTGTTGCTAATCAAGCCATAATTAAATTTTTCTTTTTGTAGAGTGTTCAGTTATTGTTGTAAGTTGATGGGACCATTGTTATTGCTTATGATTTAAAAATCTATGAACAATATTAGACTTACTGTGCACTGAGAAAGAAAAGTAAAACAAAACAAAAGAGCAAACAAAATTCAGGAACTTTCAGATGAGCAAATAGGATTTTATTTGTAGGAGGTCTGATAATTTAATTTCCAAAACACAGAAATCAGGTATTTGGAGAAAAATAAGTAATTGTCAGAATGCACACAGGTATTTCTGCTATGCACTGTTAGGTAAATGTTTTTGTAAATTGCTTTTATCTTACATCTCATCACCTATTTATATACTCCCAATTATTAAGCTCAGACTGCCTAGCACGGGCTCAGTGCTACATGCCCAGGATTCAAAACTGGTAAGATATTAAGACTATGAATTTCAGTATACAAATCCAGGCAGTTAAAAAATAGAGTATTTAAAAACAATTTCCCTAAACCAAATTAATTTCTCTCCTGAGTCCTATTGCTGCTGTGTTGGCAAGAAACTGTGAGCTGGTATGTATGGAGCATCCCCATATATTTTTCCCTAAGTCTTAACAAATGCAGTTCCAAGATACCAGTGATGAGAGAGTGCTGGAGAGCCCAGCCATCTGTGGGTATCTGTGAAGCTGAGATGTATATTTCCCCTGCTTATACAATGCAGGTAAGTTCTCCAGAGCTATGCATGGGGAGAAGGATCTTACGAGGGAGGGGACTTCATTACTGGTATGCTTGTCTCAGACCGGCAGCCAGGTTTCTCTTGCACTTGATTCTACAACTCAGCAAGCCACCAACCTCCCAGTTGTCTAGGGGAATAGTGTTTACAGTCTGGACAAGTATCTCTGCTTTTTACCCCTTCTTGCACACTCTCCTTTGCCTTCTCATTTACTTCCTGCATATTTTACAAGGTATTGCATGGGGTTCAACTGTTGGAGACAAAAGCCGGGGTGTATGGTCTACTCAGCTCAGCCACACTACTTTTGAGTCAGTGATCAAGAGTTTCCTCTCTTCCCCTCCTGTGGTCCTAACTCAGGCAAGAACAGTATTTCAGGAGCCATTATGATTGCTGTACTTTCTAATTTCACTTTTCTCTCACTGCACTTTAGAGTATTCTGCACATAGTTACAAATTCCGTTTCTCAAAGGATGTGAGTGCATTCAACTTGATGTGGGTTTACCTGAGAATGAACAGTGGCGGATCCTGTCAGAGCTGGAGTGGGAACACTTCTGCCATCACTAGATGTGATTGTTAAAGAAAAAGTGTGGTGAGACCATTCTATGCTGGCCAACATCATAGATCTTTCCAGCCCCAATCTTAAGCAGCAGCACTATTTACTTTAGAGGTATTAGTGTCTTGGTGACTTGCCTGAACTCCTGATGTTCTTTTATTATCTTTTTCACAGTGTTGAAATTAATAATGTAATAAGGACATTATTTGCTGGCTTCAGAGTTAGTGCTCTACCTTCCTTTGTTTTGTCCTGTAAAGCATATGGCACAGTAACCTGTGCATAATTCCCAGACTATCCATTCTACAATGAAGGCCTCAAGTCACTGATACCCTGGATGCTGTGGATTCTATGTAGCATTACCAAATCATACACTGCAACTCTGGTAAGTCTGGTGGCATAAATGTACTTGTTCAATTGGCAGTCTCCAGATAAAATGACAGTATCCAAAATTACAAGATTTGATTTATCAGTACAGTACATGCCCATCAGACAGTAAAGTTGGTATTTTTTATTTTGAGTTCTGAGGATACTGACACATGATTATGTGAATCTGAAGGGCACAACCCTCGACATAGTCTACTAACATCTGTGTTCGGCATGAGATCAGAAGTCTCCATGATACCTAAACAATTCCAGGGTGAGGAATGTGTAGACTCATTACACTTCCTTAGCAAAAGAAGAGCATGATGGAAAACATCCATTACTCCTATAAAATTCAGCCGCTACTTTAGGAAACTATCACATCCATCTTTAATAAAGCAGAAAAATCTACTGATCAGCTAACCTGCAAGCATTTGTGATTTGTTTATCAATGAGACATTGGAGTAGATCTGGAAAGGAGCAACACGATAAGGGAAGTAGCTTATGTTAATTTTTAAAAATAGTCTAATTTCATTTTTTCTGTTGGTATTTCCATTTGGGAGCCTCTAGCTACACGTAAAAGGAAACATAGGTACATACTTCTTCCAGCATTATTTCTACTTCCCATGGAAAGGTTTGAAAATAAACTGGAGGAAACCCCTCCTTTTCCTCATGGTATCTGAGGAAGCATTGAGATTTAAAGTTATTGTCATTCTGTCACCTCCTACTGAAACATTTTTTCTCATTTTGGGCAAATTTTTCTAATGGTTTTGGGTATCAGGGATCCTATCGATTTTTGAAAGTCATTGATATACCTGGCTGAATTAAATAGTAAATATTTTAATGCTTTAATATCTCTTTCATCTCAGTCTCCTTTCTCCCCAGCCTGAAAGAACTGAAGGAAAACAGAAACCTGCAATTAGAGGATGATCAGGTAATGTATTCTGTTTGTTTCCCACTTTCTCTTTGGGTAAATGCTACACTGATTGTAGCACTTCGGATTTTGCCACATTCAGCAACACAAGTTTCACATGATTTGATATTTAACTCCTGGGAAAGGAGCCCAGATCTTTCTCTCCCTCTTTTTTTCCCCCATGTGTTTACTGGAATAGGAAGTGTCATAACCAGTTTGTTTTCTTTTGGCCCATTCTTTTAGGGAGAATAAGAAAAAACTGACTAGCATTCAAAAGCTACAGTCAAGAAAAGCCTACATCTTTTTTTCTTCTCATATATCAACTTGTTTAATCAGAGCATTTGTATTTTGATGTATTATTATTACTTCTCTCTATAGGAATTGATTTGCAATGTTACCTAATCAGTGTGGTTCCAATTTTAATCTAGGAGCTGAGTAATAAATATAAGACATTAATTTCCATAAACCATATATATTTGAAAGCTTCATTTACATAGTGAACAATTTAGGCCTATAAATCCTACTGTGCTGCTATTCCTTTTGGGTTACTGTTTGCATAACCTTTTTATAGCTCTGGCAAACCTTAATTCTGCCCAATGCTGACAAATTTCTTGTTATTGTCCAATGCATAAAAATGTATTTTAAGTAACTCTCCAGCACTCCCTCAGTAATTTTTCTTTTTTCTTACTCGCTATTGAGGGTAATTCTCTTTTAGGAGCTGAAAATTTCCATTTATTTTCTCTACTAGTTTCAGCATCTCATTTGCAGTTTTCTTGAATCTTGTGTATTCTCCTGATATAGACAGTACCAGTAAACCTCATTTATTCCAGACAGAACTCCTCAACTTTGAGAAAGTGCAGTCTCAGCTAGAACACATCTCTCCAAGAGGTCAGCCTGTGAGACTGAGTGTAACTGCGTACACTTAACATGTAATCCAAGTGCTTTTCAAAGGGATATGAGGGCAGCTTGAAGGTGTTCAAATGACTAATTCATTTGGATTATGCTAGAAAAACTGTGTGCATATATATATGTGTGTATATCTTTCTATATATATATCTGTGTATATGAAATATATAATATACATGAACATAGATGCAGAGAGATTTAACATAGAAAATAGATTCAGCTCCTGATTGTTCATATTTAACAGTTACTACATGCCTTAATTTTCAAATATTTATAAACGTTTGTTTTTTATAAAAAACTGACGTGAGCCTAATAATCTAATAACATTTTAGGTATGGGTAGTACTTTACAGTTTTTAATGCACTTTTTGCATATAACCACATTAGATCTTCAAAGTATTTCATGAGGTGGTATTATATTCCTGTTAAATCATCTAAATACAAATACAAAGCATTGTTACTATATTATTATTGCCACGAAGGTGATACCAAATGGACTTATGTGTACTATTGGAAAACTGAAATATATAACTGTTCATACACAAATACTCATTAAGATACTGTGATATTTTTTGTAAGACCACAGTACATGTTCCCTGGTTATGCAAGCCTTTTGGGCCTGAGGGAACATGAGTTACAGCTGAGGCAGAAGTGCGCTGGCTCATGCCCTGACTGCTCTCTCGTGATTCCACTGAAACAACTTTCCTGGAATCGAGTCCAGGTGCTAGTGAACCAAAATCATTAGCTGCTGTTTCAAAAACAAGGTGAAATAAATCAGGGTCTCAGCTCACTTCCTAAAAGCAAGACTCCATTTCACCCTTCCTACCTCTGTTAGGCAGTCTTAGTGGTCAAAGATTAATTGGTACATGAGAACAGCGTTTGCTAGTCTCCCAGAGTCAGATAAATGCATGCTGAGGTGGACGCTGGCTGTGTGTCACAGACAGGAGCAGAGGTGGGCCAGCTCAAGGTGGCAAACAGAAGGCTCCCATCCCAAAGCTAAGCTGCGGTTGTGTCCTGAGCACTGCTGCCCCACACTGCTGACTCAGCCTGCTTTTCTCCATAAGCTGCAGAGGAGAGGAGGAGTGGATATGGCATCAGGTGCACCTGGGTTGCAATCTTTGCTGCTCCATTTACCAGCCTTAAGAAGTAGGGCATATAACTTAACCTTGCAGATTCTCAGCATGGACAATGGTTGAATATTAAATATGTACTAATTTTCTGTTGTTATAAAATGTTACCCTCAGCTTGGCAGCTTAAAGCAACACCCATTTATTATCTCCCAATCTCCTTCACTCCGAAGCCCAGGCACAACATACAGCAGCTGGTTTTTCTGCTCAAGATTCATGGGATCGAAAACCAGGTACTGGCCTGGGCTGTGTTTCTTATCTGGACCTTGGGATCGTCTTCCACACTTAGAGCTCTTGGCAGAATTCGTTTTCTTAGAATTGTATCAGTGAAGTCCTTGTCTGCATGCTAACTTCTGGCCAGAACTGCTCTGCAGCTCCTAGAGACAGCTGGCAGTTCCTGGCTCTGTGCCCAAAATGCGTGCTTGCATTTTATCAGGTAAGCTCAGCACATCCCTCTGACATCGTCTTCTACCACCAGCCAAAGGAAAGTCTCTGCTTTTAAATGGCTGTTGTTCAGGTCAGGCCCACCTGGATAATTTTCCCATTTTAAAGCCAGCGGCACGATGCAATATAACAGAATCACAGGAGTAAAATATGTGTATTCACAAACCTAGGACCATGCACAGCATGTAAATCTTTGGCATGAAATCTTGGAGACACCAGAGAACTAAAAATCACACAGGGTTAAAATTCATATGAAAACAACCCAACTCTAGGCAAATAGTTGGTATATAAAAAGTGATAATTCTATAAAATATGGTTGAAATTTGATAGATTTTTGAAGGGCATAATAATCTAGTAGCTGTTTTTTTTGTCGCATCTGTCTCCCACTGAGATGAAAATTCCATGTAAATTATATGTTTTTTCTGTCAGTCATACCATCTAGCTCACCACTGAGCACATAATAAATGCTTAGTAAAGATTTAAATGATAAGTTCTATAGACAGGTGAAGTCATCCTTTCACACTGTGGAATTACCTTGACATTTTGAAAACTATAGATCATGATTCAGGGCTCTCTCAGGGAATTAATATTCTTACTCATAGTTTTAACCAAGATTCATTTATTAATACTTTGCAATTTATATTTTCAAACTACATAACTGTCAGTACTTAGACTTATGTCTATAGCTGCATACTAGTCATTTCCCCTTTTATGTTACTTAAACATCTCAAACTAAGGATTTTAGGAATAGAATTGCACTCCTCAAATCATTTCCTTATTTTATAACATTTCTCTACTTAATGTATCACATTCTTCCCAACCTCTAAAGTCAGAAACCAGACATTCTTTGCTCTTAGGCTCTTTTCTTTCCTACTTTCTTTATCAAATTGGCCAAGTCACACTGGTTCTGTCTCTTGAATGACACTTAGACTTAACATCTTTGTTTATTTGCATTAATCCTGATCTTCATTGTTTCCTACCTGGACTATAGCAGAACTCTATTCCTAATCAGGTTTCTTATTTCCAGATTCTACACTCTGCTAACTTTCTTTCACAAACATAAATCTGATTCCGTCTTTTAGCATTTTTCAATGACACTCAACTGATTATTAAGAAAAAACCTGGCTGTCCAGCTTTTACTTCTGCCGCTCTGGCCATATAGCGGCAGTGTTGTCTTTTTAAAAAGTTTTTGAGACATAGTTGACATGCAGTAAAACACCCATACAATATGCGTGTGTATTTGAGTTTTGACAAATTAATGTATGAAACCAATATTTACTTAAGATATAGACCATCAAAGTCATCTTTTTAAAACATGAGTCATATTACCTTACTTGTTATCATTCTCAAAAGACTCTCATCATGTAGTGAAATTCAGTAAAATACTTGGAATAAATTTGACCACGAAGGTGAAAGAACTGTATTTTGACAACTATAAAGCACTGACAAAATATTAAGAAAGCCACAAATAACTGGAAAGATATTTCATGCTCATACCTTGAAAGATTTAATATTGTAAAAATATCCACACTACCTAAAGCAATACATAAGTCCAGTGCAATCCTTAATGAAATCCCTAACAGCATTCTTCAAAGAAATAGAAAAGGCAACCCCAAAGTTTACACAAAGCTATAAAAGGCACCAAAGAGCCAAAGAAATTCGGATAGGAAACAAAACAAAGTAAAAAATGTAGGATTCATCCCATTCTAACTTACATAACTAAGTAGGTTGGATCTTATCCACTTCTGGCCTATTCTCCTATCCCTCTTCCACTTATTCACACGCTTCATGCTGGGTCTTTCCTCGTTGTCCCAAAACACCCTTGCCACTCTGCACAGTGCTTTCATGGCTTTACTGCTCACCTCTTTCAGATCTCTTCAATTGCTGGAAACTTAAAAAGTCCTCATAAATATAACTTGTGCTGTGGGAGCTTTCTTGTTTACCTTATTTAAAATAGCACCTATATCAGAGTCCATCCCCTTAAGTATAGCATCAGCTGACCCAGTTTTATGCATGTTTACTTATGTGCTTGCTAGAAAGTACAAAGACTTTGAATACCCTGTTCACTTCCATTTTCCCCAATATTGTGAATGGTATCTTAAACTAGGTTCTCAATTAATATTTGTTGAATAGAATGAAGATGAAATTTAATTACACAATATGACGCAAAAGACTCTGACCTTGCCTTTGCCTTAGTTTTCATTGATATTTTCTACGTGTCACTGTCCCTAAGTTTTGTACCACTTGCAATTCACTAAAGACAACACTATTCCCTTTAGCTCTGACCACATATTCTCTGTGTACCTGGACTGTCTTGCCTTGTCTACCTTTCAAAAACTTGCCCTTTCATAACTTTCCTTCCACTGTGAATGTTGTAGTTCCCCCCTTATCTGCAGTTTTACTTTCTGTGGTTTCAGTTACCTGTCATTAACTTCAGCGTGAAAATATTAAATGGAAAATAATATGAGTGTGGTGAAACCTCATGCTGTCAGGCTCTATCCTCCCTGAGCTATGACAGACATGCCTCTGTGAAGTGTAACACCGTAGGTACTACCCACCCATTTGTCACTCAGCAGTTGTCTTGGTTATCAAGCCCACTGTTGCAGTGTCACGGTGCTGGCTCGAGTGATCTTCACTTTACTTGGTAATGATCCCAAACAAAATAGTCATGCTGAAATTGAGTTACAACCAAGAGCGGCTGTAGAGTGCTTCCTTTAAATTAAAAAGTGAGCCCTTAGTAGGAAAGAAAAAGTCCTATACTGAAGGTGCTAAGATGCACAATGCAATAAGTGATTTTGAGAAGGATGCCATATTCACATAATTTTTATTAAATATATTGATATAGTTGTTCTATTTTATTATTATTGTTAATCTGTTATGAAACTAATTTATAAATTACTTTTTATCGTAGGTATATGTATGTAGGAAACATCATAGGATAAATAGGATTTGGTACTATCTGCTATTTCTGGCCTCCAGTGGTGGTCTTGGGATGTATTCCAGGGATAAGAGTCCAATGCTGTTTCTTGCAGACAGTCAGTGGGCTTAGATCTCGCTTGCTCTTTGCTTCTTCCTTTGCACATGCTTCTTACTCATATTTCAGCGCACGCGTTTTCTACCAGCACTCTAGCTGTCACATGATGCTACGTATGTGTTATCAACAGCTACTCAGTTCATTGTAATAAATATTTGATAAAAGGAAATGACAGGAAATAAAAGAGGACAGGGAAAAATTATTTAAGAGGGGAGGGAGAAAATGGAAAGGTAGAAACAAGTATAATAGATATTTGAATAGTGAAATATTAAGATTTGAATTCATTTCTTCAGATGTAGAGTCCAAGGTCTGAGGCGAATAATCTAGTTAATTCATTTCTATACTCAATTATTAAATCTAAGTGTTATTTAGATCTAAGATTTCCAAATTCTTGCTTTTTTGTTGTGTAGTGTGTGTGTGTGTGTTTAAGGGAAAGAAAGAAGGTATATTTCTAAGTAGAGGTTTGAATGAAACCTCTGAACATTTTAAATACTAACAGAAGGCAGCATACATGCTCACCACATGTACACATCCATGTGATATAGATTGCACATGTGATTTATTTCCTAATGTTTCATTTGAAGTTAGGAAACATATCCATGCTATAGACATGCGTGTAACTATTTTGTGTGTCACCTAATGAAACCCGAGTGTGCCCTCATTTCAGCATGGGTCCTTCCTTAATCAATCTTTCTGTCTGAATCCGAGACCAAGAAAAGTATGGGAGAAACTTAAGGGACAGTTGTATGAATCACATTTTATACTTTTTATATTTTAGGATGCTTTGGTATCTCTGGGGCCTTCAGAAATACCTAACTCTTAGACAAAACAAATACCATCCTTGTGAGTATGCTTTACACGTCCATACCCTTTTACCTAAGCCCTAACTCCAGCCACCTCCTTTGTTTTGTTATTTTGCCATATTGAGAATTGAATACAGCCTTCACACTATGCTACACCTCCGGCCCATTTTTATTTTACTTATTTATTTTATTTTTATTTCAAAGCATGGCTAGGCTAATTCTTATATTATCTAGACTGGACTCAAACCCATAGTCCTACTGCTTCAGCTTAACACGTTCACCTCCTTTATGTAGCTCTCAGACACAAGCCAAGGTTTCCTTCCTCTGAAACTCTTCAGGGTCAGGTTCTAGACAATAAGAGACCACTGCTACAGTCCAGAACAGCTCTCACATGCTAAACTTGTTCAAACTTGCTGGCTGCCTCTTCTGTTGCTTCCCAGGGAAATCACAGTGTAGGCTCTTGGAGCCCTGCTTTCTACTGTGCACCTTCTTCCTGCAGGAACCTGGGCTTCCTGAGAGCTCCTTGTATGCTAGTTCTCTCCTGTTGGGAGAACTGTTAGCAATAAAACTTTTTAAAATGGTGTTGGCCCCGGCAGGTCATCACTCATGCATTTCTTAAATTAAATCCTGGGTACGATCAAGACAATGGATCAATATACTTAAAACAAGGGCTAGTAATGCATCTTTGAATAATATGATTAACTTTATCAGTATTCTGCATGTCCCTTTCCTTAAGAATTGGCCTGTAATAGTAATCAAACCCAGAGAACAAATCAAGAATTGTTCATAATATTAATCACACAAGAATGCAGGGAGCTGTGAGGAAAAGAAATGGAAGAATTCCCTGGGAAATGTGGCAATATGTGTTCACATCATTCTCTGGAACAATACTTTGTATAAAAATCCATTTAACTTGTTTTCAGCCATCATATTTGTTTTCCTGAATCATAAAATTCCCATTATGAAATAAACTGTGACATCTACTTGATTAGTCTGGTCATAAATCTGAACAGCACGATACATGCTTTAAACTGCAGTTTTTCAGGCCACAATTATAGATTCTGCTATTTTCTTTGCCTACTGTAGTAATTAGATATTAATTCAAAGCACTGCCGATAGTTGGCATATTTTAATGCATATAAAAGACTTATTGGTTTAAAACTATTGACACAAAATTTTTGAGAATTCAGCGGCAATACAGTATTAATTTTATTGATTAACTTTGAGTTCTATTTTAAAGCAACCAAAACTACTCATAGTTTTGACTTATAAAGTGATATACTCGCATTTATATGTGGCTTTTTCTGAGCCATTTCATGAATGTGAAGTATCTGTATAAAGTAGTTGTATTATTTAGATATGTTTTCAAAGGGAGCATTGTATTCTAAAATAAAAACTTTGTGATACAGATTTTCCTTGAACCAGCACATTTATGCAAATTTGATGAAGTAAAAAATAAATATTCATCAATAGCTGGATGTTTAACAGGCTGCAGGGATAGGATGCTCTTTGGGCACTAGTTCAGAGATGCAGGTCTACGAGTTAGTACTTTGTGACTGGCTTGGTCTTGTTACTGAAGGAAAGGGATCTTGCTGTTGACCATGTTCACAATGAAATCTACTTTGCATTTCAGCTTTGTCTCTACTTAGTTAATAGTGAACTTGGTCGATTACTTGACCTCAAAAATGCTTAGTCTCCTCATGTGTAAAGGGAAAATTTTAAAATCTGAAGTCTTTTTGACTATTAACCTAACAAAGGCATAGAGTTAAGGACTTTCATAAGATAAATATCTAGATCATATGTATCATATGATAAAGTATCTATATTATTTACTATATGGTTTAAACACATTAATTCACTAAGTCATTCATTGCCTTATCATTCAACAAGCATTTACTAAGTATGTATTAGAGAAAAAAAATCGAAATCTCCCAGATGACCTCTCTACCTCCCCATCAGAAGTTTAGCAAAGAAATACCACTTAAAACTTTGCTGTGGCCCATTTTTTCCCCTCATTCTGGCTTATCAAATAAACACAAGGAAAATTTCTTGTGTAACTAGTTAACTTGGGAGATTAGAAAAGTTTTCCATTTTTAACTGATGTCCAATGGTATCTTTTAGTTCTTATGGCTCATGTTAATTACCTTGAAAAATATATAGCCATGAAAAAAATAATGAGTAAATATGTGAAAACTTTATTTTACATAGAATTGTTTATAAGTTTGAGATGCCATAAAGAAGGATAAACTTGAGGCATTCCTAGGAAAATGGATGCACCTTGAGGCCGTGATGTTAAGTGAAGTAACTCAGACACACATGCTTAAATATTGCGTGATATTTCTTATATGAGACACACAAAGTATGCATAAATTAAAAAGCAGAATAAAAAAAATAGATAAGAAGAAACACCAAATGGATGTTTTGTAAATGGGAAGAAGACCAAGAAGTGAAGGGAAGGGAGCTGCTGGGAAAGGGAAGGGGATTTAAAAAGAATTGAGACATTTTAGGTACACCTGCCAACTTCCCACCATGGCTGTCATCATTATGTACTGCAGACATGGACTAGCAAAAATAAAAAACTGGGTAAATAAGGGATTGAAAGATGCCTGAATGGAATACAAGTTAAATGAGTAGGTATTTTATTGAAATTTCAAAAGCAGATTAAATCCTAAGATTATGAAATGATGTGGAGGAGCTGATTATCACAGAGCCTATCAGTATGAATCTAATGACCATGCCTAAGATGATGATAGGTTTGCCTTCCCCTCTGTGGCAGGCCCACCTGTGTTTCATTGACAGCTGGTGGTCAACTTGTGAGACCCAGCTGAACTGAACCAGTATGGTGCTGGATGTAGGAGGCCCACCTGAGGATTGTTGCCAGCAGCATAAGAGACAGAGGTGGAGAAGAAGAGCAGCTGTTGGGAAACTGTAGGGAGCTATTGGTCCTCCTGGAGGAGTTTGTCAGGGTAGCTTTCCTAATGAACTCAGCTGTTCACCTCATTGAAGGAGCTCGGGACATTGTTGTCACTGACAATGGCTATGGTTTACTTTGGGGAGCTCTGGTCCTCACTTTGAGCATCGCTTCCTAGCTCTAGAGGGTAAGAGGGTGCACTGTTCAGCCTCCTGGAGAAGCTTGTTGTGCTGGCTTTCCCACTGAGAACTTGGCTGTCCTCATTGTTGGAGGAGCTCAGGACCTCATTGTTGCTGAGGATGGCTGTGGTACTTTTCGGGGGAACTCTGGTTCTTACTTGGAGCATTGCTTCCTGGCTCCAATGCAGATCCCTCAGCCTGCTAGCACAGATCCTTTATCCTGCTGGCACAGACTTTCTAGCTTCCACCACTGACTTTTGGGCCTTCCCAGTGCAAATACCTGAAACAGTCTGGAATGAGACATTGTTGTGGCCTCTTGGCCTCCAGGTAGACTTGTGGAAGGCATTGTTATGGGCTCTCGGTCTTCAGCTGGACTCATGCAGGACATTATTGTGGGACCCAGGCCCTCAGCTGAATTCTCTGGTCTTTAGTGTGTGTACAGATTTCCTGCACTCTTTTTATGTATGACACTTTGGGTGACTATTACAAAAGAATTCTCTAAAGTATGTGTCCTGTGTTATTCCCCTTGCAAAACCCCAAACTACACCACCACGTCAACCCAAAATCTGTTTGCAGGCATAACTGTCTAACCAATGTATAGAGCTGCCAAGGAAACTAATAAAAGTCTTCTTGTGAACCAAAAACACAGAACGTCAGAAACTCCATTTTCAGTCTCCAAGAAGAGATAACCCTTAGCCATTTTCTCTAATGATTAGAAATCAAAGTTGAAATGACAGTGTCAATGCTTTGGTTTTCCATTCTTCTAGTACTTGTTTTTCCATCACATTCCTTGGCTGTTTACACACACACACACACACACACACACACACACACACACACACACACACGCAGGAGATACCAGGTGTAAATCAGAATGACCTCAGTCTTGCTGATTAAGGGATGACAAAGTTCTGTAGCAGAACGTCCTGCAAAAAGAAATCTAAGCAAATAGGCTGACTAGATATTCACTGTGCTCCCAAATCCTGATTATCAGGACAAGAACTAGAATAGCTTATGCACAAGCAGGTTCAATTAACCCTAATTAGCTCAGAGTCAGGCTACAAAAGACTTAATTAGCAGTTATTAGGTGCTGCTCAGAAAAGGAGCATAAATAATGGTTGGTAGCAAGCTGTGTTTAAGAGTCTCCTAGGTGAGTGGCATCAAATTAAAAAATAAAAGGTGAAATCAATGTTCCTCCATTGAGAATTAAATATAAAACAATCATGTGAATCTTGTCTTAAATTCCATTTATTCAGGGGCTGGGGATTTAGCTCAGTGGCAAAAGCGCCTGCCTGGCAAGCGCAAAGTCCTGAGTTCGGTTCCCGGTACCGGAGAAAAACCAAAAAAAAAAAAAAAAATTCCATTTATTCAAAATAAGTCAGTGATTTTTTTTTTTTTTTTTTTTTTTTTCTGGACAACTCAGACGTTTCAGGAGAGATATTTGCAAGTTAAATCTAACAGTATGATGGTCAGAATCAGTTGCAAAGAGAAGAATGTCTGCTAGTGGGATGGCGAGTGGCCAGCACGGTCCAAAGGAATGAAGGTTTTCCCTGAGCATTTCAGGAGGCAGCCTGAGAGGTTCTCCTGCTGAGGCGACCGCAGGAAGAGATAGTGCTGTGCAGCGAGCAGGGAAGCTGAGCTACGACGAACCGGAAGCAAGGCAGTGACTCAGGCTATCTCTGAATGGTCCAAGCCTAAATTCTGGCTGCACATCCGATTCAGTTGAGCCCGCTTTAGTCCAGCACGAATCCTTCCTTTTTTCTCGTCCTGCTTATTTACTGGGAACTGCAAGCTAAAGGCTTTTAATATATAGTATGCTCTTAATCAAGAACGAAGTCTCTCTTTCTTTCTTTGACATTTTCTTAGAATAAGTATGACTCTCAGAGAAGTAGATTATAATATTTTTATATTTATAATTTTAAGTTTTTCAATATCCTGCACTAAACACAGGGACTTGATGTGAAACCAAGAATTTATTTTAGATCACTACGGGGTTCTTATGTCTTAATGCATGTTTCATTATCTCTATTTAACGTAACTATAAATATTATCACTCATAAAATTACTCAGCCTTGGCATATTTTATTTCATAGAGGAACATGGTAGGTTTATGTAAATACAGAAAAGCTCTCCTGTTAAAGTCTTCTTTAATCAATCATTAATTTCATATAACTACCTTCTTCTTTAAAAACATAATGCCAATTTAGGAAAAATGGAGGTGCATGACTTTTATATTGCTGTGTAACAAATTACTGCAAACTTAGCTGCTTAAAACAGTACCCGTTTATTAGCTGACAGCTCTATGGCTCAGAAGCCCAGTTTCACTAAGCTCTCAAAGGGTCAAATTTATGATGTTGCTCATGCTGGATTCTTATCTGCAGGTTCTGAACAACTTTCTTTTTTCTTTCTTTCTTTCTCTCTTTCTTTTTCTTTCTTTCTTTCTTTCTTTCTTTCTTTCTTTCTTTCTTTCTTTCTTTCTCTTGAGACAGGGTCTTGCTATATAGTTGAGGCTGGCCTTGAGTTCACTGTGTAGCCTAGTCCAGCCTTGAACTCCCAGTGATTCTCCTGCCTCTGCTTCTCAAGGGCTGAAACTACAGATGAGTGCCACCATGCCCGGCAAAAGTCCTTTTTCAAGATTATTCTTATTATTCCTAGCATCCACTTCCTTGTAGCTATAAAACTGATGTCCTTTTTCTTTGCTCCTTATTAGAGGAGAGCTTCTATATGCTTCCAGAGGCTGCCTACCTCCCTCCTTGCCTGAGGCCCCCCAACTGCCCCTCATTCTTTGAATATTTTCACTTCTGTTTCCATCCATATAAAACTCACTTCTTTTTTAAAAGTCCCATGCAATTTTCTTAGGCACATTTAGATGCTCTCCCTTGGATTACTCAAAGTCAACTGATTACTAGCTTTACCTCTAGAATATCATTTGCTGTACAACATAATCTCAGACATGCTAGTTTACCTTAGCCATAGCACTACGGATTAGGGTTTAACCTTCTCCACTTGGAGCCCTGCTAAGGGCAAAGTGGGGTCAATAGCCACAGAGCAGGAGCAGGAGAGAGAAGGTGGAGGGTTATAGGGGTGTTAGAGCTCAGGAAAACAGTGGCTGAGGACATATCCTGAGGATGCAGGGAAGCATCAGGAGGGAGAACTACCCTTGAACTGATACACCAAGCCTCTAGCCATGATTTCTGTCCCTTTGGACTATATTTAAAAACACAAATACGTAAGATAAAATTATTCAGAATTTCCAGACAGCAATTACAAAATATTCAACCTCAGTGGGGCACTCCTTTTTCAGGGTGGGTCCTTTGAAAGTTCTTCAGTGGCATACACATGAAGCTGACCCTGGAAATAAGCACTAAGTGTTTGGTATTATTTGTTTTGTACTATTATTTTGTAGTATTATTTATTATTATTATTATGATGATGATGAAGTATTATTATTTTGGTATTATTTGTTTTTTGATATTTTGTAGACACCAGATATAGTAGGCAAAATGCCTAGTTGATTCTAAATACCGGCTGTATTCTTGTGTTATACAGACTGACCTGACCTGACATAGACTCTCAGCCTACATTCAATGAGACTACAGTATTCCAAAAAAGTAAGATTTGCAACTCCACGCCCTCCCTGTGAGAGGATTTCTTCTTATGGTAGAAGTAAATTTTTTTATTTTAAAGAGAAAAAGTAGCAAAATAACAACAATGAAGACAAAAACAAAACAATACAAAAGCAAAATTGATACAGGATTTCAAAACAAAATGATAGAAATTAACAATTGTTGTTATATTACTTATTGTATAGAAGTAACATTGACATTTTAGGTGATATATACAACATTTTCTATGGTGTGTAATATATGCATACTTAAAGTTTTCTTACTTTTTCTGTTGCTTTGGGTATAGTCAAGACTCCCAAATTAGAAATCTGGCTCATTTCATTATCACTGAAATTAATTAAAAATAAATCAACTTAAAATGAATGTTCATTTGAATTTTTAGCTTACCACATAAATAATTTAAATTTAATTTTATTACAAAATAAGTTATAAAAATTGCACACAGTTTTCTCATGTTTTTCTTCTCTGTGAAACCTACTGCTGATGTTATAGATTTAATCCCAAGGAAACTAATAAAGTGAATTGTTCACACAGTTACATATGATTTTCCTGTTATATACAATCCTCTCTGGGCACCCAGGGCTCAGTGACTGACTGATCAGTGAAGCCAGAGTGCTGTCTGATTTTAGTCTTTGAGTATTCAACTGTCTAAATTTCTGACAAGGCTGCTGAAAAAGAGAAGTGATGGCATGATAAAGCCACTCGAAAACTACACCGTATGCTTTGTTCTGTATGGAGGCAAATTCCCATCGCCTAGGAACAAAAACAGAAAAAAAAAATTGAAGCAACAAAATGCTTTAAAGAGGGGTGAGCTGAGGCAAAGATGATACAAAAACAAAAATGATACAGGTATCATTTGGAGTATCCGTTCAGAATTTCAGATTGGAGATGGTTATGGGCTCTTGGTTAATATAAAATGATGAATCAAAGTGCAATACTGACAGTAGTTAGTGTGTCTAATTATCTCCAGAGGGGGGTAGTAGGATGTCCGCATTCCAGCTGTTAAGCAGCTGTAAACCTCTCTGGGCTGTCATTTGAATTTTCAGAGTGCAACAAGAGACCTCAGTTTTGCCAGGGGACAGTGGAATCAATGCAGAGCCAATCCAGCCCTATTCCTCAGGTGCTGGGGGACTTGCTAAAGTGAATCTGATCATTTTTTCCAGCACATGGTTGTATTCTAAAACACAAAGAACTTGTCCTGATACCTCAGAGACTTCCAAACAAAGTAAGCAGATTCTGATTCCAATACTCCTGAGGTGGTTGATCAACACCATTATATCTAATTCTGACATTTGTAAAGTATTTTATATGCGGAAAGCATAATGCCAAGACAGCCTCATGCGGTGGTTAACAGCTAGATTTCTCCAGCTGTGTGTCCTGTGACAAGTAGCCTAATGTCTCAAAGTAACAAGGTTCTCATGTGTGTCATGACAAGAATAACCATCTGGAGAGGGCTTGCTATATTTTGTAAACAGGCCCCAAAAGAAGAATGCAGTAGAAATAGCTTACTTGTGAGTTTACTCCAGGAAATACACTGAAAAGGAAGCAGAGGGAGGGTAAGGAAGGCAGCAGTGAAGAAGAGGCTAGGAAGTGAATCACCACGGTGACACCAGCAGCACAGGTAGTGTCTCAGAATGTGGCTGCTGTTTAACCTGTATTCACACCACCAGGAGAGATATTGCATAGAAAGGAGCACCAGCAGAATTAGATCCCCTGTAGATGGGGCCAGCAGTCTGGTCAATCTAACAAGCTTCCAGGTGATTTTGAGACCAGTGTAGGGCACCTAACTTAGAGTCATCTCACCAGAGGAGAAAAAGGAGCTGGGATACTTATGTACCATCTCCAGGCAGTCACTACTGAGGGTAAGCTGGGGAGGAATTTTAGACATAAATATTAATTCCCCTGCACTTTGGCCTGAGGTACTGCTCTAAGGCAGAAGAGATTCCAGAGCAATCCCTTGGTAAAGAAATATCATTCCTAGCAGCTTGAAGTCCAGGAGCTATATGATGGCCAGCCCCACAGGCATAGATGGAATACCTGTAGCTGCTCCGAGGTATGTCTTAAAGATTGAGATAATGCACCAAAACGTATTATAAAATGACTGGTAAAAAATGCACTGTGGATCAAAATCTAAGGATAATACCCAGGCCAACAAGCTGTGGTCCTGCCCTCAGAAAGCAGGCTGTTTACAAAGAAGATGAGGACACAGACGCATAAACAGAATCTAAGGCAGGATACAGGGAATGACGGAAGTGACAGATGACATCTGATTTCAGGAGGAGGAAAGTCATCGCGAGTTGATAGTATCTGGGATAGAAGAAGAGGCTTTTGCTAGGCTGGGATGAAACAAGAAAGCAGTTTCACTGTGGGCAAGAGCACAAAATTGTCTCTGCATTAGCTGCTTTGTCATCACTGGAGCACAAGTGCCTACTGGATCTAAACTGCCCAATATCCTTAAACCTGCACTGCTGACCAATGCAATTGGTAAGGAATAAAAATTAATGTTCTCCTGCCATGTCACAGCTCCAGTAAACTTACCATGTTTTCCAGGAAAGAGTCAAGGCCTTAAAATCATAAAATCATGTTCCAAATAATCCTATAGATATGGCACTTTCTTGGAATGGTATGGAAATGAGAGGGTGCTGAATTAATCTGTGTAAGTAGCATTATCACCGTTATAGCATAAGGTTTATAGCTTTACACCAAACTGTCAATATACCTTTTAACAAACTTGCACAAGGATGAAAACCACAACTGAGAAGAAGGGTAGAGTGGAGAGAGGAAATCAGGAAATGAGTTGCCTAGCATGGGTGCAGGATTCTGAAGTGTTTGAAGATTTTGTTGCTGGGGAACCAGATCTCCAGCAAATACATGCCTTGTCTCTAGCTACTCTGCTTCCCAGATTTGCTTTCCCCCCAGCCCTGCCACCTAAGTTTCAGTTCCTCCTCATGGAGGCTGAATTTCCCTGTGTCTCTCGTGCCTGCTTCTTTTCTCCTATCTTCAGTTCAGTGGAAAATAGTCCAGCACCAATCATCTATCAGGGCTTTCCTGTCTTTTTCCTGAATCTTCGAGAATACTAATGAGAATAAGCCTAGGGGATCAGAGAGAGTGTTAACAATGAGGTGCATAAGCAGTGAAGAACCTTAAGCCAGCGTGCGGAGAGAGCTAGGGAGATACGCCGGCCAGCCTGGCGCTGCTCACACTACACCAAACATCCTCAAATGAGGGCGCCTCATGTCAGAGTTCTCTACTTTACAAAGGCCCCAGAGCACTACACATTCAGTAAAAACCGTACTTTGATTTTTGATGCTTTCCTAGGCTAGTGATTATGTGGTGCAATTCTCTCATGCCTCTAGATAACAGCAGTGAGCTGCAGCACTCGATCTGTGACACTATCCTGAAAGGTAATAACTGAGCTTCGGTGTGGACTGTGTTACTAAGCTATGAAGTTCAGCAGGTTAGAAGCAGTAAATGAGTTTTGAGCTCATATATTCAGCTTACAACAGTTTATCAGGATGTATCCCCATATAAGTCGAGGATCATCTATATTTTCCAGCATGTTGTGGAAAATAGCACATGTATTTTCATAATGCGAAATCTATCACAGTGTGATTAAATAGTTGGCGATCCTGGACAAGATGACTTTTTCAAATCCATAAGTGTTAAAATATTTAGTGCTGATAAATCTCCCAGTGTGGGTTTGCTAGACCTGAGGTATTACACAGTATATTCTGATACTTTTTGGTAGTTGGGCTTGTTCATGCCATATGAACCAAATTCTCCAAACTGTGAACCACTCTTGTGTCACACACTAAGAAAACAAATTCTATGATTAGCTCAGAAGACATTGTAAAATACTTTCACTATTAATGCAAGATTAACTGTTCTGCCAAGAAATTTTGTAAGTATGCATAAAGCATATAAATGTCAATGGCTTGCCACAAATACTCATCTTTAAGGTGATTTGGTATTTCATGAAAACATGAATATTTGCCCATGACTTTGTAATTTTTTCCCAATGTTTCTTCTAGAGGAGGACTGTACCATAAGTAAAACACTGGGGTGTTAGGAGTATTTGCTATTTAAGTAAAGATAAAAAACAAACCAAGAGTAGTAAATCTGGCAGTGACTGTAGTTCTATTACAGGATTAAAATTAGTGCAAGTCCATGGCAGAGTTCAAGATATGCTACCTCCAGGTACAATACCTTGGGGATCATTCTCCTATCTCCCACATTTCTGGGTTGAAACTAGTCATAAATGAGTTTTCTGACCTACCCCTACCGAAAGGAGTCATAAGAACCATGTGACAGGTGTCCTGCCCTCTACCTGGAAGAAATGAATGAAGACACAGAGATGCTAAGAGGACCCTAAACAGACAGAACTTGTCAATTTCTCCCCAGTTTATTGCCAGTACACTGCACTCTCCTTTTGTCCAATCATACCTCTGCATTACTGTGCTTTACTCAGTGAATCTAAGTATAAAACATACATAGGTTTTCTTGGGTCTTTGGGACATGTGGAACAAAACTGGTTATACAAATTTGTTATGCTTTTCTTTTTTTAATCTGCCTTTAGCTATAGGACTTTGAGCCTTTAACCTTGTGATAAGTAAAAAAAAAACTTTTTTCTCCTTTACATTCCTAAAGAATTTAACCCATTGTACAGATTGAGTGGAATTTGAGAATAAAATGTAGAACTCAACAGACAAATCAGAGATTAAGAATGGTGCCATTATTGTCTGTCATCAATCTGTAATTATCTGGATCTGGGAGACAAAATGCAGTATCTTTGAAGCATACAATGCATTTTCTCCATTCACCAACTTAATAAACATTTATTGAAGAATTTCTAATATATGAAGCTAGGTATTATGGAAATGTAAAAGGGAATTAGCAGATGACATTATCTTGGAAGTTATGACTCAGTTGGATGAGATGACTCTACTATATACACTATATGACAATGGTAAGTATTATATAAAGGTATGTATTCAGCAATCTTTATAGTGAAGAGTGCAAGTGTGGAGTGAAAGCAAATGTTAGTATAAATATGATTATTCAGGATCATGAATTTGACACATCATAAGCTACAGTGTGCTAACTAGATGGATTTACCATTGTCACAGTGAAAGGCCCCAAGTGAGACATGTAATGTTTATCTCCCTGGCTGTCTGAGAAAGCTCTTGTAGTGTCAGTTAGGTGCTACAAGTCTTCGAGACGATGTAAGCAGTTCATGTCAACATTCTGTGATGTTACTCAGGCTGCATTAGGAACTGATCTGCTTAATGTACAGTGTAACTTCCGTTATAAAATTTTAAACAGGGTACAAATTTTATCTTTTTTGCTTTCATGGACACTCATAAAAATGTTCCCTGTGCTGTTAATGAAATTTCTAACTCGAATGAAGTATGTAATAAGCAACACTGCCTGCCATGCAAATTTAGTTTTTATACTTACAATAGGAGCACTTAGAGTCCACATTTAGACAACACTAATGTGCTAGTAAAGCTAGCCAAAGAATATGAGTTATATACAGAACTCACCCTTCTCCTTTAACTCTATTTTGTTATATTTCATCATGAAGATGAACGTGGCAGTTGGAACTAATGTTGCCTGGATGTTCAGTGGAGCTGGAGGTCCAGGGTGGCTTCCTCATTCAAATGTTTGGTGCCTCACATTTGATGCCTGAAATAGCTCGGTTGGTTGGGTACCATATAGTTTTTTTAAATGGCTACCCATTTGTGGTTTTCTTACAGCATGGAATTCTCAAAGTAGATTTTTTAACATGGTAACTGGCTTTCCCTAAAACACATGCTCTAAGAGACCACTGAAGAAACTACCTGGTCTTTTATGACCTATTCTGTAAAGGAGCACAATTTTACTGTGCTTATTATGAACCATAGTTCATTGGTGACCATGAGGTGTCCATGTTTAGGGACTAATGACTACATGCATAGTGTATACCTTATTACAATATGATGATGCCTGCTTCTCATAGGCCTTCATTATATCCGCATCAAACAGATTGTCAATAAGAACTAACAATCTACTTTCAACAGAGTACCTAGAATAATAATCTTAATTTTTCATCAGCATTTATCAAGAAGTGTAATAAATTATTTACTTAATGAATAGCCCATTATTTACTGTGCACCAGAGCCTGTGACAGATTCTTGTAAATTCTGGTAGATAAGCTGGGTGGATATGGCAGGACACTGAATCTCAGAAAACTTGATTAGAGGTAATTTTGACCTAGGAGAAATGTAACTCCCAATCTGTTAGTCACCAAAAGCGCTGAGTTTGTGGTCAAACATCAAGGAATGAAGTTGGGAAGCAGAGGAAGAAGTTAAGAAAGTGTTATTGGAAAGAGGAACAGCTCCTGGATTTCCAGGAGGAGTCCCAAGTGGGGTGGCCACCAAGGTCTTTTGTTAAAGGTAATTTATACAGAAAAGTCACAATGTGAGTACAACATGGGTCAAATTTCAATCAGTCTATAGGATTACAAGTATAGCTGCTTGGCTAATATTGATCCAGTAGGGGAATGAGTCACACAGCAAGGGCACGTGGAAAGAACGAAGGCCATTTTTGGGAAGGGCTGGGTTCAGATGCTTTAGTCACACACCCAAGGCAACTGATGTGTATCTGGACTTCCTGGACCTAGTGGTGCTAATTACAAAATAATTCCAACTTCCTGTTTATCCCTAGGGAGGCATGCAGGCCTGGCCATTGCATCTTCATCCTGAGGCCTGACCTTCTGCAGCTGTGTCTCCAGCTACCTTCTGATGTGTTTTTTTATTTTTTATTTTAAAAGTAGCAAGTGAGACACAGACAAACAAAAAAATAGAACAATAGCAGCATACCAGTATCACAAACATAAACAAACCAAAGCAAGAACATTTAAAGTGATACAGGGTTTCAAGACATAATAATACGAAATAACACTTGTTGTTATATTATATATCTCTATCCTCAACTATGTTGACCAGATTACTAGATGTAAGAATAGAATATTGTTCAAACCATTAAAGAGAATAAGAAAATAATTATTAGCTATAACATTAGAGATAATACAGAGTTTCACTAGACAAGATGGTAGGAATTCACCGTGGTAATTCCACTGCATATTGTTACCTTCAAATCAGCTGTCCAGATTACCAGACACAAGCATGCAAACTGATCAGAACATAAAAAATTTTAAGCATTAGCTATTCTTTTCAATATACCATCAGACATCAGCAATACAGTTATCACAGCTATTCATATATATATTTATATTTTGCCTGCCTTCTTTCTTTTTTCTTCTTTCCCTCATCCCATCGTTCCTTCCTTTGAGCAATTTCTTTCCCTTTTCTATCATCTATTGTAGGTTTTGAGTTTTACTTATTCTTTCAGGTTCCTACACCAAGGAGACAATATGATGTTTACACATGTGGGTCCAATTTATTTCACTTATGAGTATGGTCTCTAGTTGCATTTGTAGGTAAACGGATGCAACTGATATCTTTATTTTTTGTGCTGATTTTCTTGAGCACCCAGGCCCTCTCTGACTGTATATTAATTTCTGTCCAATTTAGCTGCCTATAATGGTTTGCTTTTCCAAAGTCTGCCGAGTCAGATCCCTATACAATGTAGTGCCACTGGGAATAGTTGCTGATAACAGGAACAAGACAGAAAGAAACAGACAATATTTGGATTGAGTTTTTATAAGTAAGACTTAAGGTGTGTGTGATAATGTGCATTGAAATTTGACAATGAAAATTTGAGATGGATTTGTTATATTTAATTTTAAAAAATAACAATCACCTGAAAGGGTGGTTAGATCATCAGTGGGCCCCATCACTAGTTTCAGATTGGCTAAGCTTTGAATGGGGTCAAAGCAATTGGATGTCTATTGAATTCTCAAATCTTCTTAACACTGCTGATAAGGAAACCATACTTTGAGAAACACTGCTAAATTGTGTTAAAAAAAGAAAGCAAAACAAAACAAAAAAAAACAGAACCAGAGAGAAGTTAAAGCAGATATATATTTTATTTTAAAACTATTACCAGTAGGGGATGACAGACATCAGTGTAGAACTCGGCTTAATTCCAAATACAATCAGGCTAAGTGGGGATTTATACCTGTTGAGGTCGGGGGCTGAAGGGGTATTTTCAAGAGTAAGATCCCCAAGGAAAAGAAAGTGCACAGAGCTCACATCAGCACCAACAGCAGGCAAGTGTCTTTATTGTTCGGCCTGTATATACTGGTTGTTATCAAGCTTACATTCTTGAGTGACACATATCTGTGTAGCACATGCGTGGTTGTCTATGTGAAGGCTGCTATATAAGTATATCCTGTTGTGTGCACGTGCAGACAGCAGGGTCACGTCCTCAAGGATCTTCAGATGCACTGTGCTGTGAAGCAATCTGCAGGGGCTCCCCATAATAACCATGAAGCACATTGGTGAGACCAGCACTGGTGGTAGGGGGAAATTGCTAAGAGCAGACTTCAAGTCTGGGGGGATTCTGGTCGATTGGACTTAAGATTCTTGCTGAAGGTGGCCTTTGATGATGAGGCATCACCTAGGAGATGAAAACAGGACTATATAAGGACTAACCCAGATTGCTCTGACTGGGGTTAGAGTTCAGGTGAGCCACGCTACAGTTTGGTCAAGCTAAGAATATTTGTTGATGGCTATCCCTGGGGTAGAAGAGTAGTTGAAAGTACAGATTCGAAGTCACACAAGACCTTGCAATGTGTCTTAGGCATGTTATTTTAATCTTTCTAGTTTAGTTTTCCTATCTTTATTATGTGTATAATTAGCAGTGTCTGTTTTATTGGAATATTATGTGGACTAAATGATACATATCAAGAGCTTAATAAATAATAATAATAATCCTATAGAGACATAGTCACATGCTCACATATATCTGAGGGGTTATTGTATGCTTTGTATTATGATACATCTCTTTTTTGATTTGCTGGTTTGGATTTCTGGTAGTGACCTTCCACACTACATAGCTACCTGCTCTAAGCTCTGAGCCTTTCCTTTCCCCTTTCATAGGGGAAGAAATATAATTTTCTGATTATTTTATATCTTGTACACAGTATAGAAAATCTAGCAACTAACTATTTAAAAAAATCCACAGACTCAAAATAATTCTTTCTGTTTTCAGGTTAAACTCCTCTTGGGGTTGGTCTTAAGAAGAATTAGATTTGCATTAGTTGAGCTTTACAGGCTGCCCCGATAATACCTGAAAAATCAACTTGTAATTATAAAATTGGGATGTTTAGAATTCAGAAGATATATATATTTCCCTCTTTCTCTGTGAGGTATAACAGTCAAATAGATGGGTGCATTAAAGTAAAAATAAAGTCCCAATTCACTGAACAAAATATGTGGTAAAAGTGCAGGACAATAGTTAAAAGCAGCAGCAGAAACAACAACAAAAACACCAATAATAAATAAATCACAGCATATTTCTTTTTTTTGTTTTTTTGTTTTTTTTTTTGGTTTTTCTCCAGTACTGGGAACCGAACTCACGACCTATATTTCTTGATTATCCATAAATGTCATAAACCTCACTGGAAATCCAGGATTTCTTTTCCAGTAGTGTGATCCTTGTGGGGCTGCTACAAGTGAACACAATGGAACTCTAATCTTGCTCTTCCTTTTCACAGTGTCCTTGTTTTAACCATTGGGCTACACTCAGTCCCTCTCTGTGCCTCAGTTTACCTGTCTATAGTGAATTAACATTCATCAACATGTTGTTTGTAGAACAGCAGTAAGTGAGATCCTTAATCAAAGAAGTTTTTAATCATAAAATACAAAAGTTCTAGAAACTGCAAGCCTACATTCTTCAGCTGAAGACACATATTAGTGTTTGACAGAATCTTAAAATGCCTTACGTGAGAAAATTAGTGTTTCCCAGTTATGCTAGACCATGGATATTTTCTAGCCACTGGATTTCAAGACCTACACTATTCTGAAGAATGTTGTTCTAAGATAGAATTGCTTCTCACTTAGTACCTGATAGAAGTCCATGAGCTGTCAATCAAGTATTCTTTTTCTAGCAAAATGATCTTTCAAGTTGAGGCAACATAAAGGTATTTCAAGACAAGAAAAAACTGAGGGACTTTCTTGTTAACACATCTGTGCTATAAGGCAGTCCTCAGGCTGAAAGAAAATAACACCAGATGTTAACTAATATATAGAAGAAAGGAAGAGCAGAGAAATGAAAAATATGTGGGTGAGTATAAAATCCTCCCTCTGTCTCATCTATATATTAGAATTTATTTTATCTTATTTTCTTAAAAGGTACCCATAAGATTGTCTGAAGCAATGGTTATAACACTATATTACTATGTTTACAGCATATATACATATAATATACCTTAAAACAGTAGTGCAGAGGAGGGAATGGAGCTATAGCTTACAAGAATGAGGTCAGTATTAATCTGATGTTGATTGTAATAAATTCAAAGCATATACTGTAATCCCTCATGCAAACCACTCTGAAAATTAAATCAAAGAACACCTAAAATCTCAAGGAAGTGATTAAAATGGCTGAATGAAAACGATTGATTTAGCACAAAAGAAAGCTCTAAAGGAGAAACAGTAGAATGTCAAAAATCACATGAGAAAACAAGTAACAAAATGAGAAATATCATCAGCCATATTAATAATTACATCAAATATAAATACAGTAAAGATCCCAACCAAAAGACCCATTTTATCAGACTAAATTTTAAAAAGCAAGATATAATAAAATGCTTTGTATGACAGATATAGTTTAACTTCAAAGACCAACAAAATGTAAGCTAAATGATGGATATACAGTATCCAAACAGTCACCAGAGGAGAGCTGAGGCATAGAAGATGATAGAAAAGTTTTATTTAAAAATTTGTTTAAAAATATATTACTTGCAAATATTTGAACATTTCATTGAAAATGTAGATCTCTAAAATGTTCAAGGAGACAATATTTTTCAAGAATTCTCATAGAGATTATGGAAGTCAAAATCTCAGTATTCTGCTCATCCACACAGATTCGTTCATTCTGCAGATAAGAAAGTAAATTTGGTGGGGGTCTGACTTACCCAAAATCCAAGTTTAGAACAAAGTCAATATTAGAAATCTCCTATTTTTTAGAGCTTATATGCCTTGCTCATTTTAAAGAGGCACCATAGGAGTATGATTAAGTTCATGGATTGTGGAGCTACATTTTAAAAGTCCTAACTCCAAACCTTATTGGCTGTGTTAACTTTAGAGAGTTTCCTTAACCTTTCTATGCCTCACTGAATTTATCTTTCAAGCAGGGGAAATAATAACATGTACACCTCAGAGATTTTGTGATATCACACATGTAGAACACTTAGAAAGAAAAATAACTGGTAAGTGGAAAGTACTCTATAAATGTGAGTTATGTTTATTCAGGGCTTTGGAATATTCAAGTAACTGTGCCACAGATAAATCACTACCACATCTGCCAGTGTGTTTGCAAGAATCAGGCACAGATTTCAGAGCTCCTGACTCAGATGTTTAACCCACATCTGGACATCAAGCTATTTTAGCAGTCAGCGTTAGCGAGACTGAGTTGCAAAGAGGCAGCACTGAAGGGAAAACCTTGCTAACAAGCTAATACATGCTGAACTCAGCAGCTTTAACTATTACTGCTGATGAAGAGACAGTGCAGTCTACGAGATGTGGGACACTCACAAGGAAGTTGGTATGATGCACATAATTTATTGCTTGCTGGAAGACCAGAAGTGGAACACTAGGTCAGCAGGAAGGCCAGATGGAAACTCACTGACCCAAGAAATTATCTTTGCAAAGATCAGCCTTTTATTCTTGTCTTCTGCTGCTCCCTTCCTCCCTGAACTCTGGGTACCTGGCTCACAGCCCCTAGACATTGCCACTTTGCCTGGCCACTGTGCCCTCATTCACTGTGTCTTTGCTTGATTGTTCTGGAATATCTCACACACTCTTCATGCTTTTCCTCTCCCAACTTTCACGGGATGGTAGGTACAGTACAACTATTCAACTCAGGACAATCCTGAACCCAGGGTTGTACATTTAGGGTACAAATTCACACAGCTGTAGAATCCAATGTGAGAGAGTATCCTTTTCACACTTTGAGTGTCTACGATATAGCAACGCACAAGTGTTCTGTGCAGGAAAAATCATCTTAACTACCCTGGTGACCAGCCACCACCTCATGAATGGTTGGATGAGCTGTAGTTAGCTGTATAAATAGAAGAGTCCAAGGTAATAACAAGTGTAGAATTGGGAAGAGAGAATGTGGCACACATTAGGGGTGAACAATATTGCACCCTGTAGGAAAGTAAATCAAAATGAATCTGGAAGGGTAGGAATGTGTCAAATCACAAAGGAGTTCAAAACGATGAAAGTCTTGCCAAGGAGATTGGATTTTGTTTGACAATCACGGAAAGGAACTGAGGTATTTGAGGCCTGCATTTCAGAAAGATAGCTTCGATGAAAGCATGAAGATGGATAAATTAATTCATTTTCCTTTTAGGCAAAAATGTATGCCTTGCTGCTATCATTCCTTTAATTTTGCATAAACACACTCTGAGGCTGAAGTAAATTTGACTGCTTTCAATGTGAAAATAAAACATAAAAACGTTTCTTTATTGTCCTAGATACTTGGGCATCTTAGTTACTTTTCTCATTGCTGAGACAAAATACCAACATCCAAAGTTAAAGGAGGAATATTTATTTCAGCTCACAGTTCATAGAGGTTTCAGTTTATAGTTGGCTACTTTCAAGGCAGGATGGCATGGAAGAGGGCATCAGAGAGGAGAAACAGTCTATGTAGAAGGCAGACGCTTGCAAAGAAGTGAAGCAGCAGCAACAAGCAAGCCTGCCTTCATATTTCATCCAGGTTACCCACCCATTGGGCAGTGCCACCCACATCCAGGGTGGTGCATCTTCAATCCTACCCTTAACCCCAGCATCACACACTTAATTCCAGCACTGAACACCCTAGATCCAACCTCCTCTGAAAACTTCCACCTATGACCACATGAGGCTTTGGCGGGACATCTAAACACAAGCCATAACATTGGGTTGTTGATGTACCAGAGTGATGCAAACATATAATAAAAGCGAGAAACTTGAAGCAAACCTGAGGCATAAGGTAAGGACTTGAATCTACAGGTTGTCCCCAGGTAACACTGTGGCTGCAGGTGAGTGTTCTTGGGGCCAAACATGAAATAAGATGAGAATAGGGATGAGAATGGAGCAGTAATTTATTGAGGGGGGCTTCTGAAAGACGTCAATAGAAGGAAAATGAGGAAAGAAAATAACCAAAAAGAAACAATCTTAGAGAGACACTGTAAAAGCGAGTGTTCCTTGAGCTCTAACAGGACCTGTGAGATGAAGGAGAGGGTGAAATACAGGTGACTCAGATCAGTGGGTTAGGACCCGCACACACAGTGCTCCCCCTCCTCTGAGGGTACATTACAAGTGGAATAAGTCACAGGACTATATGTAGATATGTAACATTGCAGATTTGCTTATGCATTCACACATATTTGTGGAGAACATGCTAGGTCCTAAAGACTTAAAGACTGGGCACACAGCAGCGAATGAAACAAACAGACACAACTGCCTTCATTGAGCTCACTGTACTGAGGGTCTGGGAACTCAAAGAAGTGGCTGGATTAGTTCAGGTATCTAAGTGGTAGAATGACAGATCCGAGGGAGAAGATCTTAGAGATAGTTCTTCAAACTATGGCTTAGGAAGACATTTCTATGTTTGAAGAAATACTGTATGGGGTGCAAGGTGCAGTTTAACAAAGGCACTCAGTTTGGTAGTAGCGTTTAGGCTAATATGGGGAAAAAGAAGAATCAACTTTAGCATCAAGAAGCTAATGCCAAGCTATACTGTAAAACTAACAGATAGGACTAGTATTCAAGAAGTTTACTGCTCTGCACCAGGAGGAGGCCAGAAGCACACATTTGTTTTTGTAAAACACGACAGATTGGGGGCATAGAAGTGATGCGGGTGTCAAAACTCAAAGCTGTGCTGAGCAAGGGATGGTTAGATAAATAGAGATGTTTAGCCTGCAAATGGTAAGCACAGTGGTCTTCATACAGTTTCTACTGGTGTAACTGGTATCAGTGAAGGAAGTAACAAGGAGGATTTCCATAATAGTATATTTTCTATCTCTTGCATAGCCTAAGATTTTAGCCTCAGTTGCAGTGATGTATTAGAGTTCTCAAGAGAACTCTACATAGGAAGAAATGAATTACAGGGAAATGAATCTTATAATTGTGGAAACTATCAGGTGCAAAATCTGCAGGGAATACTAGCAAACTAGAGACTCAGGGGTGGTATTCCAGTTCAAAGTTCTGTAAGCTCAAGACCCAACCATGGGTCTGATGTTTCCATTCATGTCCAAAGGCAGAAAAAAAACCCAGCATCCTAGTTTGAAGGCCAAAATTATTCTTTCTCACTGAGATAAAAGTCAGTATTTTTGTTCATCCTGGCCCTTTCACTGGTTAGATTAGGCATAACTGCATTACCAAGAACAAGCTGTTTTACTCAGCCTACTGATTTAAATGTTATTGTCATTATAAATGCCTTCTAAGAAACACTTAGAATAATGTTTGACTGAATATCTGGGCACACCTTGGCCCAGTCAGGTTGATGCATAGAATTAACCGTCACCACTAAGAATCAATTTTTCTTGACCTCAATCTCTGGTCACATGTAGGTAGTTAGTCAAAGACTCAATGCAAACAAGTTCAATAAAGTCCAATAGTGTTCAAAAATCTCTATTTGCTACAGCACACAGAGCCCAGACAACCGTGCCATGATGGGTCAAGATCAGAAATAGTGCACTTTTTACAATTGATTTCTAAGGCCGTTCCCAAACCAAGAGTATCCCAGAAGGCAAACTTGCATCAGTTCAAATTTCATTTGCCATTTCTGTCTTTCCTACTGTTTTTTCTTATGGCCCAGTCCAAGCCAACAGAGAAGAAAATAAAATGTGAGCATTTACGATGTATTTTTAATTAGAGTACTTTTATATGGTCCAAGGCACTGTAGAACTCCAAGCTCCGACAGTGCCCTAGTTTCCATTTAATCTTCCTTTCTCCACTTCTCATCAGCTGTGCATGCAGATGCTGAAATCTTGTTTGTTTATCATGGGGCCAAGAAGATTTATGGCTGGATGCATGTGTGGCTGCCTTTCCCACTCGCTTGGCACAGCTCCTGAGCCGCACAGCACGGGAGACACTTAAACATGCTTAATGGAGAAGTCAGTCCCACATGTTCCCTGTAGCTCTCATCTGGTTATTTTTCAGCTTCTGCTTTGGTTGAAGTTAAGGTAATTACAAAGTTATTATTTGTCATTTCCATTTTCTTTGGGGTCAGAAAGACATCTGTTGAAAGTTGGTATCATCTCTCATTTACACCAGCTGGTGGTCAGCATCTGCATGGACTTCGAAAATGAGACAAAGGGCTGGGGTCACTGTGGGCCCCATGGGTGTGCATGTGCATGTGCATACAAAAGAAACCAGCCCTGCAGAGGAGATGTCTGTGCCTTCCTGCAACTTGAGTAATAATAAACTGTACAGAGACATGAAATGCTTCTGTCCGCTATCGTCTCAGATTTTGTGAGTCACTCATGTGGAGAACACTAATGGAGTTAGATGAACTATTCCAAGTTTCCCTCATGTCGGGCTATTTATTTTCTTCACTACCATGCTGAACACAGTTCTCTTTACAGAGTGAAAATGAGAAGATGGTCTGGGGTTTAAAATGCTGTTTTATTCACTGAAGAAATATAAGTGATGGTTATGAGATGGTTACTTTGGCTTTTAAAGTAAAGCCAAAGTAATGAGTTGATTCTAGAGTCATGCAGGAAATTCTTCAGACTTTGTTGATCACGTGGTCTCTGTTGTAACTGTCCAGCTCCTTGTAGCCCCCAAACAGCCATGGGCAATGTGAAGAAACAAAAGCAAGCAAACAAACAAAAAACAACTGTGGCTATATTCCAATCAAACTTTGCAAGTTAAAAAAGGAAATGGGTCAGATTCATTTCACAGGCCAGATTGCCAGCTCCTGATTTCATTGACACAGAACTAAAAAGCTTGATCCCAAACAAATAGGTCATGAAATAGAAGCTTGGGGTGGGATTATGGAGCCAGAAGAGAGAAAAACAAAAAGTGCTGTGTCAAATTCTTTGGCTCCCTAGGCATTTGCCATGTCTCTTGTGCACCAAATTCTCTCTGAACAACGTACTTACCCAACGTTCTTACCTCTAGCTTACATTACTGGGGTAGACCAAATTTATTTAGGATTACGTTGTTTAAATCTAATTTTATTGTATATGCTTCAAGGAGATAAAATTTTGGCATATGTCTTCTTCTTAGCACCATGAACATATGGGTGATATACAAATTTGGGTGATGTACAAATTCTCCAGATCTGAGCCTTCAGTTGCTCAGAATCTGACTGATTTAAACATTAACCATGGAATATTATTGTTTTCACATCACATTATTTGCACAAAGAAAAGCAAGCAATTCCAGGATGTGTTAATAGCTTTCTCCTTTGTTAGATGGGAAGAATTTCACCTAATCCTCAAAGAGGGAAATGAAATCTTTACAGATTAGTGAGGTCAGTCCAGATGTCAGTTCAGGAATGATAATATGCCAATCCAGTGCCCAGAGTTTAGCTCTTAGTGAGCTGAACAGTCACCAAGACTTAGAAGGTGGGGAATTGTCTTTTAGTTCAGTTTCACAAATGCGTTTACCTTTTTCTCACAGGTTCATTTACATTTGATTAGTCTGAAGGATCCTATTCCATTCTTTGGGTTCTATTCTACCAAAGAGACTCTTAGAATGAATAAGAAAGCAAGACTTCCTTGAACTTCATGATGAAATTAAACTAAAAACAAAGATGTTTTCTCAGACTTCAGAAATAATTAGGCAAGAGTAAGAATAATATTACAATTTTCTAAAATTTAAGAAATTAGGGATGCTCCATTTTTAGCACGTATACTTCTTTTTCACTGAGAAATTATTTCTAAGAAACTTTTTTTCCCTTTGAGGTCATAAAGTTGAAACTTGAGTGATCTATAGTGGGATATCTGTCACATAAATACCACCAAACAATAAGCTTATATTAGTTCCACCAGCCTGTTCAGGTACATAGTTGAACATTTATGTGGACCAGCTGCAAAAATGTCTTAAATGTTCTAATGAACAAATGCTGATGTCCAAACTCAGCCACTCACTGCAAAAGTAGTGGGCAGAGGGTTAGAAAAGCAATCATGATGCGTGTCCATTTGAAATTGGGAATAAATTTGTTTTTAAATGATATAAATGTGTTCAATTTATAAAAATCAGGAAAAATGTGTATTTGGGGGACTAAAAATCTCTTAATAAATTCCTTGAAGGCACTGTCTTTAACATCAATTAGCTTTGTACAGTACAGAACAATAAAAAAATGAGTTGGGATTAAAAAGCTTTACTGGGGCCAGGGAGCTAGCTTAGTGGCACAGTGCCTGCCAGGAAAGCACAAGGTCCAGAGTTGGATTCCCGGTACCAAAAAGAAAGCAAACTTTATTTATAAGTTTGACTATATTCCTTCATATAGAGTTCTAATAAGTTACACATCAAAATGGATACAGACTGTCCACTATAAATGTAATTAGAAGTATGATCATTCTTACAGAGTGAGAGGTTTTACCTACGTTAGACATCTCGTACTAGATGGCAGCTGATCAAATGTTATAGGAACAAAAATTGATACAAAGATTCTACAGTGACATAAATTGCAGTACTATATAACATTATTGATTAAAAATAAAATTTGATAATAAAAAAATAGGAAAAGCCTGATATTTTGGAATTTGAATAACCTGTGTAAATTTCAACATTATATCAAATTCTTTCATATCCAAAACTTACAATAATTGACAGAAATTGTTTTTAGGAAAAAATAAATAAAATGAGCTACTAAGTTTGTCTTCAGCAGTGGAAATAATCAGGATTGCCAACTACGGGGAACATTCAAGAAAATCTTAATCTCGGATGCATCTCACTGTTTCCTCAGTTGGGCATAAAAAAGAGCTTTCATTCAGTCATGGACTCGGTATTGGTTTCCAGTATTCATTAGGAAAAGTGTAAAGCTATGCACTGACACACATAAATAATTACTATAAGATTTCCAGCATGTGATTTGCATTGTTGACCAATTACATTGTAAATACTTTAAACAATTTTAGTGGAAACAGCAAAAACCCAATATTATACGGATTGACTAATAATTTGTTAAACAATGATTGTTTACTTAATGCTTGATGTGTCTGCTACATAATTTTGGAAGGTGAGATGGACATTTCTATCAACACAAACTGGGACTTAGTTATTTTTGTATCATCTATAAAGGTTGCAACAATCTTAGTAATAATTTACAGGATTAATAAGAATTAATAGCTATCAGTCAGTTCATGGGACCTATATGTACAGGTAAAACAAAAGTTAGTCTGAGTCCCTGATAGTAGAAGGAGCTACATTCTATTGTAAAATGGAAAATTGGGCTATAAATAATTATAATATAATGTTTACTATATTTAACCTCTGACACCAAAGAATTTTCACTTTTAAAAATGTTTAGGCACTGAATTATCAATAAATCACACACATCAAAGACCACAGGAAAGTGCATTACATGTTTCCCCCCAAAAGGAATAATGTGCATTACTCTTCATTATTTTACAATAGCTTTCACATTCCAACTACAGTAGTCATTTTTTACTTTTACAGATGTGCATCCCGATATCCAGGTTCTGGGTCTATGTGGCCTTAAAGACGCACATCTAAAAGGAATATGACAAATTTGTAAAGATCTTGGAAGTGATAAGCCATGCACACAAATAAATTACACAGCAGATCTTCTGAGCATGAAAGGACACCACTGATACTTTTTGTTTAACCTAAACTTTGCTCTGTTTGAAGAAATGGCACTTCACTGTTTGTTTTGTCATTATTGCAGTAATTGTATTCCTACTTTTCATCTTTTTCATGGCAAGACTTCAAAGTTCTGCATATATACAAATACATGTAACTGCAGGATACACCGATTATGTAAAGTCTGGGAACAAAGGTGTATTTTCTCATTTATATGTCCAAAAAAAGGCTGCATGCCCTGGAATGTCAGAGGAAAAATATAGTGATACTTGTATTCAGGGTTAGCTTGCTGCTGGACACCATTGAACAATGAATGAGTGCCTTCACTTCTTTGACTTTCTATTATGTAGTTTATAAAATGACATAGTTGCCAGCACACAGGTCTTGGTTTCCAATACCATTTTCCAATAAAAAGAATCAAGGCCAGTCAGAAAACTGGCTGATTGATTCAAGGACTAAGGCAGCGAACATACCCAAAGAACCTACAAGTCTCATAGTGCCCCAAAGTAAGCAAAACTCTAAAGAACAACATTATGGGACAGAGAAATTGCCTGAAAGAACTCTCAATAGCTAAAGTTACAACCTTTTAGAAAAAAAAAAGTAATGTGGTATTGGTTTATAAACCTAACTTAAACTATACAATAATTAATCCATGAATTTATATTGCCAAATAATTAATTGAATGAGTGAGTAAATAAATTAGGAGATGGAGCAAATCTTCCATACATAGGAATTCCAAGTAATTTATATGAATTTTTCCCCTTTCACAGAGATGGACAATATCTACCCGCTCCTTAAATGTGAGCTGCACTTTGTGGCTTGTTCCCATGCAGTTAAGTATGAAATATGGGACAAAGAATAACTTGACAACAGAGAAATCTGGAAAATACTGTATGTATGATGAAGTCTAAGATTGTTGGTGACAAGTCATTGGTAGCGTACACCTTTGCTATGGTATAATAAAAACAGACCTTACCTTTATTACTGTGAGGGAGGAAAAATAAATTTCATTTCCAATTTTCGTAAGTTCTTAGTGGGCACTTCCTGTAATGAAAGTAAGATTGACGAAAGAAAAACAAACAGAAGTATAAGAACATGTGCACTTTCTGAATGTATAAGAGATCCCAAGAGAAATGGATAAATCTGCAGAATAGATCTCAAAGAGTTGTCTTAGGCTTCAGGTTTAAATACCATTATTCACTGAAATCAAGAAGGATGTGGGAAAAGTGCATTAATCCAAAACTAGTGTAAGGTGTGTTATGCAGATTTAAGTGAAGGCCAGCTTCATTGCTTAGTCACTGGTAATTGTTCCTCCTTCTCCTCTTAGTGCAAAGAAGATACTTTATAGGTAGAGATTTTTTGTATTTTTAAAAATTCTATTAGTAAATGATAGTACATAATGATTGCATTCATTGTGGGGATCTGGGACACGTAAATAACACATCTGAGTTCTTTTTACATCCCGTTGTCTTGGCTATTTTTCTCTCATTGCTGAGGCAAAATACCTGATGCCCAGAATTAAGGAAGGAAAGGGTTTATTTGGCTCACAGTTTGTGGAGGTTTCAGTCTATGCTCAGGTGGCTCCAAGGCAGAGTGGCACATGGCAGAGGGCAACAATTCATGGTGGTGGAAAATAGCAAAAGCAACAAAAGCAAAAGGGGGAGGAGCACCTAACAAACCTCTCTCCATCCCTTATGTTGTATTCATGCTACCTGTCCCAGGGCAGGTGTAGCACTCACACCTATAATCATGAATTGATCACAAACTCGAGAAGCCCACTCCATGACTGCATGAGACTTTGTGAGGACATCTAGACACAAACCACAACATTCTACTCCTGGCCCAACAAAGACTCATGCACATCCCTTTATGCAAAAGGCTTTTAGCCCATCTCTAAGAATTGCAAAAGTCCTAACAGTTTCAGCATTGCTGAAAAGTCCAAGTTCCACATCTCCTCCTAGATCTAATGAAAACCCTTAGCTGTGAGCCCCTGTACAAATGAAAAGTTAAGCACTTCCAACATTCAAAGACACAAGATAAACATTACCATTCCAAAATGTACAAACTGAGATGCAAAGCACTGGGGTCAAAGGAAGTCCAAAATCCAGCAGGGCAAATATTAAGTCCTGTAGCTCCATGTGCAACATCTGAGGCAATCTATGGGAAACTGTGAGTTCCATGTGGCTCCACCTCTTTGGCACTTCTGGTGGTTGTAGCTCCCATGGCTCCTCTCTTAAGCTTGCTTTGCTCTCTCCTTGCAGCTTTCCTCAGACAGTCCATGTTCATGGCTTTTCCAAACTTCTAGGGTCTCCACTGCACCTTTTACTTGACACTCACAGCTTCGTGTACTTGTACTGCCCTCTCAGGAGCACACTGCCTGGCCTCCCAGGCCTTCTTTTGAAATCTGGCAGAAGCCTGTTTAACCTCAGAACTCTTGCATTCTCCAAGCACCTAAAACCAGTCCAATGTGGATAATGTGAAGATCTTCTGTCAGCTGGAGCAGTAGCCAAGCTTTCTTCTCTCTTGACTATAGGGGTTGAGTGCCTGGATTGCTGAGAATTCTGAACTTGATTCTGAGAAACACATTCCCTATGCCACCACCATTCTGGAACCTAGTGCAGCTGCTACCATTTTGGAACCTGGAGCTCTGTGGCTTTCTCCTGAGCTTCATCTTAACTGGCAGCATTTCCACAAGTACTATGATTTTCCAGGCTCCAACCAGGGTCTCCAATATGGTTTACAACATACAAGGGCTGCCTCTTCGACCAGTCTCTCAAAACTTTTCCAAATTAATTCCAAAGTTTCTTAAGCCAAATGGCCAGGCAACATCACAGTAATAACCTCACTCTCCTGGTACCAATTTTTTTGTGTGTGTGGTTTCGGGTTTTGCAAGGGAAATAATGTAATACAGGACACATATTTTATAAGATTTATAATAGACACATATTTTATAAGATTTATAATATACAAAAAGAGAGTGCAAGAAATGTGTCCACACACTAAAGACCAAAAAATCCAGCTGAGGGCCTGGATCCCACAGTAATGTTCTGCATGAGTCCAAATGAAGATCTACAGCCTATAACACTGCCTCCCACAAGTCCAGCTGGAGGCCTAGAGTCCATGACATTGTCTCATGCAGGCCTGTTTCACAGATCTGTGCTGGAAAGGCCCAAAGGTCAGTGGTGGAAGCTAGAAAATCTGTGCCAGAGGAATGAAGGATCTGTGCTAGCAGGCTAAGAGGTCTGCACTGGAGCCAGGAAGCAATACTCAAAGACAGAACCAGAGCTTCCCTGAAAAGTATCATAGCCATCCTCAGCAATAATGAGTTCCCAAGCTCCTTTAGTGATGAGAAAAGCTGAGTTCCCATCAGGAAAGCCAATGCAACAGGCTTCTCCATGAGACTGAGCCATGCACCAAATTCCCCTCTGGAGCCAGGAAATGATGCTCCAAGTGAGAACCAGAGCTCCCTCAAAGTGAACTGTAGCCATTCTCAATGACAATGACAATGAAGTCCCGAACTCCTCCTCCAAAGAGAACAGCCAAGTTCATCAGGAAAGCCAGCATAAGGTCCTCCAGCAGAACAGACCAAGAGAACCAGCAGCTCCCCAACAGCTTCCCAGAAGCTTTCAAACAACTTCCAAAAGCTTCCCAACAGCTCCTCTTCTCCATTTCTGCCTCTTATGCTACCAGCAAAAATCCTCAGGTGGGCCTCTCACACCCAGCACCATGCTGGTTTAGTCCAGCTGGGTGTTACAAGTTGACCACCAGTTGTCAATCCACCACAAACTTCAACCCCTTAAATATCACAGTTTCTCCTAGGTGAGAAATACAAAATATAAATAAAAAGCAAAACAAAAGATAAATAATAGGGAATAGGGAGATCTTTTACAAGTGAGAAGGAAACAAAGAAGTGAAGGGAGTAAGGTAGAAGATAGGGTATGACTTAAAGAGGTGTGACAGAATTCCAGAATCTACTCAGCACCACCTATCAGGATAGTGTGTGTAGAAGCTTTTGTAGGTTCTCAGGAGATGTGAATGGCATAGAAGGACACAGACACCATGAAGAGCTTGGTAATGTGGCTTTCCTCATGGTAACGTACCCTGTGTTCCTCAGTGTCCTTTTTTCCTTCGTTTATTAGGTACAAATTTCCTCAGGAGAGGGTTACTCCCTTACTCCTCATTTTTAATTTCTCAAACAAAATTCATCACCATTATTGCTTGTCTTGTTCAATTCATAGTTTCAGACAAGAAGAACCTAGAAATCACCGTTAGAGGGAGAGTCCAACACTTCAAAACCCGGTAACATTATTTAGTGTAGCCAGCCAGGAAGATGCAAGGTAAGGCCTGATGGGCACACATTTTTGTTGAGAAGTCTTTTCCCTCTTCTCTCACTGTCTCCCCTAGGTGGGAAATACAGGGGACTGTTTTTTGGCATGTAGAGAACTGTTTGCTGGTCTTCTGCCAAGGAACATAAAAGAAGGAAATATAAGGCTTTTTGTTTTTCTTCTAGCCACAGCAGACTTTATTTTTCTTGTGGTATGCTTGTTAATGTGTTTGTTTGCTACCTTTTTGGAAATTAGCCTGGTCTCCACTCACCCAAGTTTGTTAATGGTTCTCATTTCTCAGTTTATGTCTTGGTCAGAAGTGCTGCCATGTTGCCTTGCCATGGCCACCTTGCTATCTTCTGCACAGGGCTAGATATGGGCTTTCCTCAACTGTGCCATCTTTTTTAAAATTTTCCCTTTTCCCCCTACTAACTGGCTTTATAAACCAAGCCTCTGATTTTGGAGATCATGTGGGGTTTTGAAAAACAAGGAGGAATCTCTTTTCATATATTTCTTCTAGTTGGCACCATGGCTCTTCCCATACCAAAGACAACAATTTGTCTATTAAAATAAAATGCCAAAGACTTTTGCCAGAGGGTGGAGACAGCAGCTGGGAGGGTCTCTTCCTGAGTGGCACTGGACGCCTTTCCCAAATGGTGAGTGGAACCCTCCCAGATGGTGCTGGACGAGGCTGGTAGGTGGTGCCAGGGATGAGGCCCCTCAGGCTGGCATGGGCTGAGCCCTGGAGCACATAGCACCCGAGGACTTCCTCCCCCAGAGTGTGCTGAGCATGGTTGACCCAAAGCTGTTCACGTACACCCAAGCCCGGGCCAGCTTCAGCTGACTCAGCTTTCATCCTGTTTTAAACCTCACCTGGGGCTATCATTTCCTGGCTGGGTTTCTTGCTTGTTTTAAATTCAGGTAATTGTAAAACCTACGCTGGATGGCCTGAGCACAACAAATAAACAGTGTATAAAACTTACTAAAGTGACTGTGACTATAGAAAACTGAAGCCATTCTCATTCTTAGGGAAAAACAAGGAATTTCCATCTCTACTGACTTAAAGTACTAAAGTCTTTTCTTTATCACAATAAATTCAAGAGATAATTTTCTCAAATGTTCCATTCTGAAAGTTGAGAGATCAGGGAGTTCAACTGGGTAGCTAAGGGGACTTTGCTTGGGGAGAAGATCCACCCTTATCTCACAAAGTCAAAGGACTAGGTAAGGCCAGCAAGTGGCTTATCTTCTTTGTTCATAAGTACTTAATGGGCCCCAAAGATAGAGACAAAGGCTCTCAGGGACTTTCTTCTGTGCTGCTGTGAAGGATGCTGACATCACTCTAAAGCTTCAGGCAGACTTCTATTTAGCCTACGTTAGGGTCTTACAGGGCCTTGTGCTGCCCTCAGAATACCCTCAGGTATTCTGCATGGCCTCTTAAGGGATCAAGACCTAGTTGTCTCCTCTCTATAGGCCCCAAGGTGAGCCAATTGGAAACCTCTTGGACCTCATTATCACATGGATTTCACTCTTTGCCACAGGTCTTGATGGATGGGAAAGACTTGATCCTGAATCTAAAACAGAAACAGCTTCTCTACTATTACAATATGGTTTGGGTTCAGTGTCAACTGGGAAGTGGTGAGAGATGGGTACGGAATGATTCTCCAGTTACAGCATTTCTGCTTAAAACATACAAGTGGAATCAAATCCCTTATGTGCATGCTTTGTGACTATCAAAGAGAATGCTTAGGAACTATGACACTTAAAGTGGCCCAAGAGCAGAAGAAAAATATTCTGGATGACCTCATCTTGAGACCTTCCGACGAGAGGTCTCCTCAACCACTACCTGATAGTTTCTAGGCCAATAAATCAGGATGGTCCCCTCCAAGTGATTCAGGAACTCCCTTAGCACCTAGTGCCTCAGAGGAACCCAGTGTTCCTCAAACCCTCTTCATGCTTCCCAGACAGATTTAAGCCCCACTGGGTACACACACAACTTAAAGCCCTGAAAGCAGAACCTGAAGTGTTGCCTCTTATTATGCTAATTCACACTTACCATGCCTCTAGAAAAAGACCCAGGGGTGGAAGGGAATACTGGAGTCCAAGTAGCAGATGTCTAGCGATGTAAGACTAGGCCAACTGTCAGAAGACTCTTTGTAACTTTGCAAATGGGTTTCAAACTTTGATCCTTGCTTTCAGTTTATCACACAAGATGTCCAATTCATGTTCACTACTTGCTATATCCCAAATGAAAGACAAAGAATCCTACAAGAAGCTAGGAGTTATGCAGATGAGCAATATGCTTTGAAAATGTAAGGAAACCACCCTGGAGAGGGTACTTTCCCTTCAACAGAACCAAAGTGAGACTATAATATTAATCATGGACTAGAAATTATGTCTAATACACCAGCTGCTCTTGCCATGGGGATGTAAAGGTTAACTGAAAAGCCTGTTAACCGTGATAAAGTGAGTTGAGTCACATGGAGTGTAGAGGAAAATCTGTGTTCCTAGACTGATTAGTAGAAGTCTTTCATAAATATGGATTCACCTTCCAGAGAGGAAGAAGCACTAGTGGGACATCATTTCATCTGTAAATCAGCCCCAGATGCTTGGCATAAGCTACAAAACTTCAGATGGGGTGACAGACACATATGGCCCAATTTCTGGATGCTGCCTTTTGTGTTCAACAATTGGGAACAAGAGGAGGGATAAAATAGAAAGGCTAAACTTATAGCTGCTGCAATTGGTGATGCTTTAAACTTCCCAGGTTTAGAGGAAAAACATAGGGGTAACTGGGGAAAGATTTCCTGTTTCAAATGCAAGAGGACTGGACACTGGGCTTGAGATTACACCAGCCCTCCACCTGGGCCCTGCTCTGAAGAGGCTGAGGGGAACCTGCAATGCCTATGTCCATGCACAGCACCATCGCCTCTGAGGAGCCCTTGGTAATCTTAGACATCCTGCGTGAATTAATTCATCTGTTTATTGGTATACAGGGTGCTCATTCTGGTTTGATTTCCTTCTTTAGAAAACTCTCCAGGTCTCTAGCCATAGCTGGGGGTCAGGGAGTCCCTAATTGGAGATTCTTTGCTCTTTCTCTGCCATGTCCCTTTGAAGGCCAAATGTTTAGCCATGAGTTCTTAATTGTCCCACTATGTCTTCTCCATTTCTGGGAAGAAATTTACTAGCAAAACTGGGGGACAATTTTCAAATCAGCTAAGGCCGAAATGGATATTACTTGTGGGGACCGCACCAGTTCTCCCTGACCAAATTAGTCGACAAATGGATTCTGCTGCATGGTATAATGGAATACCTGGCAGGGAAAATTCAACTATGTCAGCCAATTTCCTCACCAAAAGTGGTAGCCAATCAAAGAAGAGGCACATGGAGCCTCTCGCCTCTCACAGACAGGTTTCTCAGTCAGGCCCCTTGCAACACTCCCCTTCTCCCTACAGTGAAGCCCTCAGGAGAACATATTATGGCACAAGACCTCTGCCTCATTAATGAGCGTGTCAATCAACCCACTGCTAATGGCAGATCCATATACAATCCTCTCCCAAATTCCAGGGCATACTAATTAGTTCTCAGTTTTATATTTAAAAGTTGCAGTTTTTCCATCCCCCTACATCAAGACTTCCAGTTTATATTTGCCTTTGAATCAGAAAATCCCATTACAAAAGAAAAGCAGCAATATACTTGAGCAGTTCTCTCACAGGGATTTAGAGATAGGCCTCAACTTTTTGCTCAGGCAGTACAGAAAAACTGGAGGAAGCTAAGGCTTACACAAGGAACCATCCTACAGTATATAGATATATTCTAGTTTGGAGCCCAACTAGGAGTTATCTAACTCTAACACTGCACTAACTCACAAATTTCTATCTAAGAAAGGATTATAAAGGCTCCAAAGGCTCAGCTGTCCTTCCAGAAAGTTCAATATCTAGGATATGTTCTCACACCAGGGGAATGACAGCTGTCTAAGGACCAGATCTAGACTATCTGTGATCATGGGTCTCCTGCCACCACACAACAACTTTACTCCTTCCTGAGGGTGGCCAGTTTTTGTAGCCTCTTGCTACCTAATTTTGGATTAATGGCAAAGTGTTTATATGAGGTTGTCAATGGCCTTGAGTCCATGTCCTTGGAATGAACAAAAGGGACTGACAATGCCTTTAGGGAAATAAAACATGCCCTTACTCATGCTCCAGCACTGGGATTACCTGACTTAAGAACACCGTATTTTCTCTATGTTTTAGAAAAAAGAGGAATCACTTTGGGGGTCTTGACCAGAGACTAGGACAAGAACCCTGCCCAGGGCATACTTTTCAGAAAAGTTACATGGAGTGACTGCTGGATGAGAACTGCCCCAGAGCAGTACCAGTGATAGGTATACTAACAAAGGAAAGAGCAAACTTAGCTTTGGGGCAAAGACTAGAAGTCCTACCTCCCCATAAGGTCGGAGTGATTCTGGAGACAAAAAGTTACTTGTGGTTAATGGAAATGGCACACTAAGTGTCAGGCCATGCTTGAGACACCCCAGAGGTTATTATAAAACTTGTACTACTATTAGCTCTTCTTCTTTGATGCCTAAAGACCCAAAATTTAGCCACACTTGTGAACAAGTCATCTCCCAGACCTATGCAAGCAGGCAAGACATGAGGGACCTGCCCCTCCAAGACCCCGAGGAGATGTGGTTCACTGATGGAAGTAGCTATGTAGAAGGACATCAAAAGGCAGGCCATCCAGCTCCTGTCACAGAAAATGCCCTCCTAACCAGTATATTTCAATTTCTTAGTTGCCCAGGGGGGCATTTTCTGTTTATAGTTCTGATTGCTTCTATTTCTTAGAAACAGCTGGTCACTGTGATGCATAGCTGGTCATTATGACACACATTTAATAAACTACTCCTCAACTGACAAGCCATTCTGCTGCTGTACTTCCTGCTTGCTTATCCCGTATAAGACAAAGCACCAGAGTCTAGGACAGTTGATGACCCTCGGATTATATCAAAACCTGCCTCAGCTAACAGAAAGCCTGCAACTTGCCAATCCTGTTTAAGTAAAGCTGAAGTATAGATAATATTTATCTTACAAGCAAATAATGTTTTTAAAGAACTACAGGGACTGATCTGTGAGAGAAAGAGGCATTGTTTTTCTCAAGGATATTCCAGCAGAAAAGAAAAACAAAAAACACCCACTGGCTGGCAGAGAAGATAATCAAGCTTCCAAAGGTGAATCAGCACAGGGTCTTTCTGCTAGCTGCTCTGCTACTCCTCCCTTCCCACCCCGTGAAAGCTCTTTTGTATTCCTGAGTTCCCTAAAATAGTCTTGATTTGAGGAGATAGCTCTTCTCATCTTCTCACAGTGCTGGAATAAACCTCATTTCCTTCCTAACAGCCTTTTGCCTTTGAATATTGGCTTTCCAGCAGCGACCAGATGGACTTGGGTCCTGTATCAAGGACAGTACAAATAAGCAAAACTCTGAGAAACTGTCACAGCCAAGAGGAGCCTGAGGAGATGTAACAACCAAGTGTAATGTGCAATGTTAGATGGAATCCTGAAACCAAAGGAGGAGTGTAGGGGAACAGTCATGAAATCTAAAAAGTGAGGTTTAGTGAACAAAACTTACATCAGTTTGTTATTTGTGTCCAATGAATGATGGATTCCAAAATATGGCCACCCTCAATATATACCTTTGAACTATTTCAAAATGATTCTGAAAAAATGCAGAAAGCTAAATTTTGAAACACCTCCCTTTTAGAAAAGAAATTTGCCTCTGTAAAGAAATCTGCATGAATAGAACAGCCCAAGGTTGAACAGGCTTTTCTATGTGATACTCTTGTTTTCCTTAGAAAAGATATTTTCACAGAGAGAAGAAATTCAGAGTCTGACAGTTGGTCCACATATTGCCACAGGTGGCTGATGCCTGGGAGATTTTATCACAGATTAATAAAATCTTTTTTTCTCCAGGCCATCCCTTCCCCTGAAACGTATCTGGTCCTCACTACCCTGAAGGATACCCCAAGCTCTCTCAATCCTGTAGCCTTTTCAGTAGCTCTGGAAGTTATTAACCTACCTATTTAATGACTGTTTCAACTTACGACCCATTTTTTTCTTGTACACTTCTGCACATCCCATTTGTAGAATGTCAATGTCTTTTTGTGGTACAGTATACCTTGTTTATTCAGTACTGCACTTTTTGCTGATTGTACTGTGCAGTACAGTACTATAGTTTTATGTGCTGTTATGTATTACAATACTGCATGTAAGTGTTATGCAAATAAAAACAAAGTCATCAAGATGGACTTTCCACTGACCTTATCGTGTTCTGAATATTGTAATGTACATGCTATATATGGTTTTTTATTTAGCAACCAATTATTTAAGGACCTAGTTGCAGGAATTTAAGTTGCTCTTTCAAAGAGGAATGACTGTATTTGCTGGTTATTGCAGAGAGGCTGAAACATGTTGGCCAGTGAGGCAGGACACTTGCTTTAACTAAGACAAGAGAGTGAAACACAGTAGCATGAAATGGGACATGTTTTCCAGCTGATTTTGAAAGAAGTATTATGATGGAAGGAGAAAAAGAATACTTAAGACAGACATTCATCCATGTGTTACCTCTTAATTTCTTAAAATCCTCTGTAATCAAAGTTCTGTTGGTAAGACTTTGGTGAATTTGTTAAATCGCATTCTACTGATGCAGAATTGGTGACAAATGGAATAAGATTAGCTATAATTCACCTTCATTTTCTCTCTGGTTCCATTTGCTTTTAAGAAAGATTTCTATGTCTTCATTAAATGTTACCAAATGTCTAAACTATTTAAGAGAATACATTTTTTGTATGAAGTACAAAAAGATTTTGAATCATTTATTGCTAATCTTAATTTGTTTTGAATACTTAAAGATTTTCACTGCCAATATTTTGCCCATGTAATTCACATTTTATAACTACTAAAGCAAAACAAAATTGTATCAATGAGAAAATACTCTACAATTCAGCTTTATAGCTTGTTTTGTTGAAGGGGCTGTAGTTCTGGGGACTGAATCCAAGAGCTCACATATATTAGGCAGATACTGTATGCCTGACCTACTCCCCAGTCTTTAAAAAATTGTTTCTAAATTCTAAGACAGAGTCCTGCCCTATTGCCCAGGTTGATTTGTAGCCCTCTCTCTCAGTCTTCGGAGTAGCTGGGATTAGAAGTGAAGCCAACTCTTTCAATCCTTGAAATTCACCTTATTCCAAAGGCAGTCTCTCTGGCTCTAGCTATCTCTCCCTTCTCTCTCTTTCCCTCACCATCTCTTTCTTCTCTTCACTGGTAGGATAAGTACTCATATAGTTATGCTTTAACCTTTTCATAGGATTTATGCTGTAATGTTTGGAGTGGTACTAGCCACAAGTGTTTTTGTCTCAGCAGAAATTGTTTTAATGGACAGCATTCATATCTTTTTTCCTGTCTGAGGTCTCAACCTGCATGATACCCTCTCATGACCCTTCATGGAACTATTTATGTTAGTCAAAGAAAGGTTAAAGCAACTATTAGAACTTTAAGAATGAGTGTCTATTGATTTAGAATAATAGTTTGGAAACTGCCCTTAGTAGTAACCTGTTTCTTCATTTTACTGTTGATAAAACTCAGTATTAAAAAGAAAAAAGGAACTGGGCATGATGACACACACCTGTAATCCCTGCACTTGGGAGACTGAAGTAAGAGGATTTTTGCAAGTTAGAGACCAGGCTAGTCTCCAAAGTGAGCTCAAGGCCAGTCTGAACTGCATGGTGAGACCCTGTCTCAAAGAAAAAACAGAAAAAAAAAGAACAAATGGCTTACTCACGTCAACCAGAACCATCAGGTCACTCCAGGCCAGGATTCCCTAAAACAAAGCATGTGTGCATTGGGGCTTCTTGTTAATTGTATAGTGGTCATTATCTTTGCTCTTCTTCACTATTCAAGACCATCTCTTGGTGCCACTATTTAAAGCATCTCTGTAAATGGTAGTTTATTTTTGGGTAATAAAACTTTTCTCTGCAGACATCAAGGTGGTGAAGAAGTTCTGTTAAGTAGTAAGACGCTCAGTTGCGTGTAAATTTGGCCCTATTCCCTATACAGACTGAGCACATCCAAAAGCCTCCTTACTATTTCTATCTATGAATGTCTGTGAAGTTCATCTCATGGGAATTATCTAACTTTTGGCAAAGCCATTTCACCCTTAAGAGAGGAGCAGAGACTGGAGAAAATTCTTTGAGGTAGGTGCATAGCATAACTTCATTTTTAATAGAGCCCTTTTCTTACTTTTCTGGGGTCTTCCTATATCTCTCTTGCTATCTGAAAGGCATCTTCTTTTCCCACTTTGAAAGACAGAAATGTAGAGCTAAAAATAAAGCTCAGTGTCAGAGCATTTGCCTCATATGTCTAGGGCCCAAGTTCAATCCCTAGCAGCATGCACACACACACACACACACACACACATACACAAAAACACACACACAAATGACCTTTGAATGTTTAAGGTCAGAGTACAAGCAATATTGGTTCCTATAAAAGCCTCTCCTTTTTAAGGAATATCTTCAAATTGTCCTTTGGGCTAATCTAATATAATAATTAATTTGAACTTTAAGATCAAAGAAACCATGGCTCCAGGGACATTCTATTATGGTATTATTCCCAAATATTTATTGCACAGTTCAACTTGAGACCCACTCTTCTATTGATTTTCCATGTGCTTTGCTCCGAAAGCTGAGAGCTTGGTCAGTGATAATGACTTTTTCTCTTGTAAGAAAAATGCATGTAGTTAGGAATGTAAATGTTTCTGTTCCCTTCTAGAGCTCCCATGTCAGCAACTGGATATCATTTATTAAAATTGAAAGGAAACATTACATTTGAGAACTTTTGAGATCTATATTATTATACTCAATTCTCCTTTATAGGTAATAAATTTATAAACTTTGAAAATTAATGAAAATCATCCCATTAGAAACATACACTCACTAATTTTGTAATATAATTTAAGTTGCCACAGTTCTTTCTTTTTTCATTCTTATAGGCAGTATTGCATAAGTATCCTGAAATATAGCCAAGTCATTTCTACTTAAATACAATACAAGTTAATATTCAGTCCAGCAACCACCTTCCCAATTGATTAGCACTACAGTGTTTTGCAATGGCTGGGAGAAAATAGCCTGTGGTCCCATGTATGTATTGAATTAGTCTTCTTTGTTACCTTTTAAGTGAAGTAAAGATTAGAAAACATTGATTTACATAGCAGGGTGGCACTAGATAAAGAAGCAGCAAAATATAACCATTGCAGATGGGAAAATGGAGCTTATAAACTACTGTAGAAAAGACCAAGAAAACATAACATCTGCTACATTCTTCAACTTAATGAAAGAATATTCATTAAAGTCTATAACAACAACACAGAATTAAATAAATAATGAAGTATAGAACATCAATATGATGATAAATCTGTATCAAAATATTTATGTAGTGAGGATAATGTTTGAATTTTAGCAATTCATGTTTTTCTTTCCCCTGTAGCATATCCACTATGGGAGCTAGATAATGAAGATAATAGTCCATAAAAAGGAATAACAGCATCACAGAAGTCATTAAGGTCACAGGAAAGCAATGCAGGAGTGGCCCCATCTCTGTGGACCTCTCTGTTGGTGGGTGAGTCCTGCCCTTATGCCCCACCCTGCTCCTTTGGGAAGGGGAAGCAGCTCAGGAGTGGCCTCAGACTCTGTGGACCTCTCCATTGGGAGGTGAGGCCCACCCTTCCTGCACCAGCTACCTGAGGAGCCCAGAACAGTGGTCCCTGACTGGCCACCATTGGGTTCACAGCTGAGGCCCACATGCTTTCCACTGATGGCTTGGTGACCCTGCTACTGAAGGCCAGTATTCCCTCACCATCACTGTTGTTGTCTAAGCCATGTACCCCACCAATTACCTGGGGATCCTGGGCCCAGTGGTCCACTGCCCTCTACCACCTTGGGATAAGTCTGATATCCAGGTAAAGTAAGGTCCCTGGAGACCATCGGTTAGCTGCCTGGATTGTGCATGGCTCAGCACTTTCCATGTGACACACAAAATGATAAGACATAGGAACAAAATGCAATCTCAGAACTCAACTCCACCCAGAACAAGTCCAGGAGACACTGACATAGGAGAACTTGGAAGTCACATACCTGAAATCTCTCAAATGATCACATCTGAAGTAAAAAAAAAGAACTCAAGCAGGCCATAGAAGACATCAGATCAGAGATAGTATAAAAAGAAAAGATATCAATAATTTAAGAACTGTTCAGCACCTCTAAGGAAGACATATACAAAAAAATAGATGAGCATAGGAAAATGATGGAAACATTTAATGAAAATACAGGTTAGAACTAGAATGCATGAAATAGATTCAAAGAGATATCCAGGAAATCAAAACTTCCGTTGAAAGCTGGCAAAACCACTTGAATGAAGCTGAAGGTAGAATCTCAGATTTTGAAGACAGCATGGCAGCTAATGATCGTGAAAGGAAGGATCTCTTAAAATAAACAAGGATCCAGGAAAAATCAATTCAACAACTGCTAGATAAGGCAAAAAGAAATAATGTAAGACTAAGAGGAGTCAATGAAACAGCTGGAGGCAACACAAATGATATAAAAAGAATATCTGCAGAAATAACAGCAGAAAATTTCCCAAGCATGGAAAAAGATTCTGATGTACAGGTAAATGAGGCATATAGAACCCCAATGAGCCATAACCAAAATAAAACCACACTAGACATATAATAATCAAGATCCTAGATCTCCTGCAAAAGAAGAGAATATTAAAAGCTGCTAGAGAAAAGAAATAGATCACCTATAAAGGAGAGCCCATTAGAATCATGGCAGATTTCTCAGCACAAATCATCCAATGAAGAAGAGCTTGGAGGGGCTGGGGATTTAGCTCAGTGGCACAGTGTCTGCCTGGCAAGCACAAGGTAGTGAGTTTGGTTGTCAGTAATGGGGGGAAAAAAAAAAAAAAGAAGAGCTTAGAGTGAAGTATTACAGGTCCTGAGACAAAACAGCTTCCAATGAAGACTGATGTATCCTGCCAAACTTTCCTTCAGATTCAATGGGGAAGTAAAATATTTCCTCAACAAAGAACAACTAAAGAACTTCATGAGTACCAAACCAACTATACAAAGAGTACTAAAAGATGTTCTAGACAAAGAAAAAAGTGACTAGAATCTCAAGGAAAATAATAGAAAGGAACCCTCGAGCAGAACAAGCAATTAAACAGATAGCAAAAGTAGGAAAGCAACAGCAAGTACATAACACGGCAAAGATAAGCCAACATATTTCAGTTGTAACCATTAATGTAAATGGCCTCAATTCACCAGTCAAAAGAAACAGACTGGAAGAGTGGTAAGAAACAAAATCCCACAATATACTGTATATAGGAAGCACATTTTACTCAAAAGGAAATCCATAGAATGAAAGTCAAAGGATGGACAACAATTCCCCATGCAACAGGATCCCAGAAAAAAACAGGGGTAGCTATTACGTTTGCAGACAATGGGAATTTCAAACTGAATACAATCAAAAGAGATAAAGAAGGTCACTACATACTAGATAGGGGAAAACTGCAGGAGGAAGAGATAACAATTATAAACATGTATGTACCAAATATGGGAGCACCAAACTATATAAGACAAATCTTAACAGGCATGAAAATCAAATAATTAACAACACTATTGTAATAAGAGACCTCAACACCCCTTTGACACAAAGAGATAGGTCAATTAGACAAAAAAAAAATCAGCAAAGAAATAACAGACCTGAACCAAATCTGTGAACAGATGGACTTAGTAGATGTACACAGTGTTCCACCCCACAGCATCAGAACACACATTTTTCTCAGCTGCACATGGGATATTCTCTGAAATAGACCATATTCTAGCCCATAGAGCGTACCTGCCTAAATGAAAAAGAATTGAAATTATCCCATGCATATTATCTGACCACAGTGCAATGAAATTGGAAATTAATGATAAAAGGAACTCCAAAACCTCAATAAATACTTGAAAATTAAATAACAACCTCCTGAACAACAAGTGGGTCACAGAAGAAATTAAAACGTGCCTACAAACAAAAACATAAACACAACTTACTGGAATCTGTGGGATGCAATGAAAGCAGTCCTCAGAGGGAAATTTATAGTGGTGAACTCATACATAAGGAAAACAGAAAAAGAACAGGTAAATAACCTAATGCTGCACCCCAAACTCTTAGAAAAAGAAGAACAAGTCAAGCCCAAACCACAAAGAAGGGAGGAGATGATAAATTTCAAGGCAGAAATTAATGCAATTGAGATGAAGAAAACTCTACTAAAAACTAAATAAATCAAAGAGTTGGTTCTTTAAAAGAATAAATAAAATTGATAAACCTTTAGCCAAACTTATCAAAAAAAGAAAGTAAAAAAATCAAATTAGTGCAATAAGGAATGAAAAGGATGAAATCACTGCAGATCCTACAGAAATTCAAAAGATCATCAATACCTACTTTGAAAATCTTTACTCCCATAGGATAGAAACCTCAGAAGAAATGGACAGATTCTTAGATATGTACAAATTACCAAAGTTGAATCAGGAAGATATAAAAATCCTGAACAACCCTATATCAATTAATGAGATTGAAAATGTGATTAAAAACCTACCAACAAAGAAAGGCCCAGGCTGTGATGGATTTATAGCAGAATTCTATTAAAAATTCAGAGAAGATTTAGTGCCAACACTTCTCAAGCTCTTCAGTGAAATTGAAGAGGAAGCAATTCTCCCTAAGTCATTTCTGGAGGCAAGTATTATACTGGTAGCAAAACCAGGGAAGACCCAACCAAGAAGAGAACTACAGACCAGTCTCCCTAATGAACACAAATGCAAAGATACTCAATAAAATACTAGCAAGTAGAATGCATCAAATCATCAAGAAAATCATGCACCATGACCAAATAGGATTCATTCCAGAAATGCAGGGATAGTTCAATATTCACAAATCAATTAATGTAATATACCATATCAATAGAGCCAAAGACAAAAACCACATGATCATCCCAATAGATGCAGAAAAAGCTTTCAACAAAGTCCAACATGCATTAATGATGAAAACTCTACCAAAAATAGGAACAGATGATCTTTACCTCAATCTGAACAAAGCCATCTATGACAAATCAACAGCCAGCATCATACTAAATGGACAAAAACTAAAAGCTTCCACTTTAAAGTCAAGAACAAGAAGGATGTCCACTGTTGTCACTCCTATTCAACATAGTTCTGGAAGCATTAGCCAGAGCAATTAGACAAGAGAGAGAAATAAAAGGAACAAGCATAGGAAAGGAAGAAGTACAATTATCACTATTTGCAGATGACATGATACTTTACATAGAAGACCCCAAAAACTCTACAAGAAGACTCCTTGAATTATTCAACAAAATCAGCAGTGTAGCTGGATAAAAAGTCAACACCCCAAAATCAATAACATTCCTATACACAAACAACAACCTCACTGAGAGAGAAATGAAGGAAACCATACATTTCACAATAGCATCTGAGAAACTGAAATATTTAGGAATGAATCTAACAAAAGACATAAAAGATCTAGTCAATGAAAACTACAGTACTCTGAAAAAAGAGATTGAAGAAGAGTTCAATAAATGGAAAAATATTCCTTGCTAATGCATAGGAAGAACCAACATTGTGAAAATGGCCATACTACCAAAATTTTTATACAGATTCAATGTAATTCCTATTAAAATACCATTAGCATACTTAACAGATCTAGAGAAAACATTCCTAAAATTCATCTGGAACCAGAAAAGACCAGGAATATCAAAAGCAATCATGGGCAACAAAGACAAGTCAGATGGAATCACAACCCTGACCTGAAACTATACTACAAAGCCACTGTAATAAAATCAACATGGTACTGGCTAAAAACTGACCTGAGGATCAGTGGAACAGACTGAAAGAAACAGCCACAACCACAAACACACTCAGCCACCTAATCTTTGACAAAGGGACCAAACAAGCTCACTAGAATAACGATAGCCTCTTTAATAAATGGTGCTGGAAAAATTGGCTTGCCACTACCTGAATTCTGAAAATAGACCCAAGTCTCTCACCATGCACCAAACTCAAGTCAAAATGGATCACAGATCTCAATATTAAAACAGAAACACTTAATGTATTGGAAGCAAAAGTAGGTAAAAACCTTTAAGGCATAGGGGTAAGCAGAGAGTTCATGAACGAAACCAAACTACACGTGAAATACCTCAAAGAATCAATAACTGGGACATCATCTTACTAAAAAGTTTTTTGCACATCTAAAGAAATAACCAGCAAAGTAGAAAGAATGCCTACAAATTGGGAAAAAGTTTTAGCCGGCTGTCCCTCAGACAAAGGTCTTCTATCTAGAGCATATAAAGAATTGAAAAACATCAACCTCGGGACTGCCATTTAGCTCAGTGGCACAGCCCCTGCCTGGCAAGTGCAAGGTTGTGAGTTTGATTCCTGGTACTGGAAGAAAAACAAACATACAAACAAACAAACAAAAATCAACCTCCCCAAATTCAAAGACCCAATCCTAAAATGAGTGTCTGAGATGAATACACACTTCTCAGATAAAGAAGTAGAAATGGCAAATAAATACATGAGAAAATGTTCAACATCATTAGTCATTCGAGAAATGCAAATTAAATCAACGTTGAGATTCCATCTTACCCTAGTATGACTGGCTATCATTAAGAAATCAACCAAAAACAAATGCTGTAGAGGCTGTGGAGATATAGGAACTCTTCTCCACTGCTGGTGGGAATGCAGACTGGTGAAACCACTGTGGAAATCAGTGCAGAGATTCCTTAGCAAACTAGATCTAGAGGTCCCATTTGACCCAGCTATTCCTCTTCTGAATATTTTCCCAGAAGATCTGAAAACATCATATCAAAGAGATATATGTGAACCCATGTTCACAGCAGCACAATTTTTAATTGCTAAATTGTGGAAGCAACCCAAATGTCCATCCACTGAGGACTGGATAAAAAAGTTGTGGCATTTTTATATAATGGAATATTACTCAGCTATAAAGAAAGATAAACTCAAGGCTTTTATAGGTAAATGGCCACAACTAAAGACCATACTCACAAGTGAAGTAAATCAGACAGCATGTGTAAGCAAAGTACTGTCTCACTAGTGTAAGAACCTGAAAGAGTGAATAAAAATTAGGAGTTATGATATACATGGTGAAACAAAAGGAAACTGCTCAAAATGAAGAGCAATTGGGATGAGGGAAAAGAGAAAAAAAAGGGGAAATTATGTATATATGTATAAACAGGATAGCTAACATAGTTGTACTACTGACTTCTATCACTTTTTTGAAAGGAACAGTTAATTATTAATTATTTTGATCAATCTTGCATGTCTATAGTTGTTTTCCTGAGTAACTACTTTGAAGTTATCAATATGTAATACAACAACCATTGTTAATTTCCTGTCACCTTCTCTGTAATTCAGTATTGCTTGTACTATTCTTGTACTACTTTGTAAATGGTTGTGTTTCTTTACATGTTTTTGTTCTTTTACTTCTAAAATTAAAAAAAGTCATTAAGTAGAGAATTTTAAGAGTGTGGTGGAACTAGAGGTTGGGTTGCTTGGGAAGAAGATGAAAGAGCTTCCTGTGGCTAGAAGGGAAATGAGAAAAGCAAGTTCAAGAAGAAGGGGTCACACTGTTATGCTTTCCCCTGGGAATTAAATTCTTTCCATTCAAAAAGAATAAAGAAATCTTGATTGCCATGAAAAAGTCCCAGTGGATGATCTTCCTTCCCAGGAAATATAGATTTAAAGAATGGGATTAAATCAATGATGCAAAACAAAGGATTACCATTACCATCATTTACATTTGAAGTTTTACAACTTAGTTGTATGCCTACCATAAATGTGATAAAAATCAGAGTTAATTAGGTTTTGTGTTAATTGTCCATTTAGATGTCAATAGTGATCTCTTTGGTTTATTTCATAGATAGTTTAAAATTTATATATATATACATTCCCCCAAAACTACATATTTTACAAATTAATGAGATATGGCAAGAGTGACACAACAAAAATATATCTCTAATGGTATGATCCCTGAGTATTTATGTTATTTAAGCATTTATGAACAAAGCTCTTACCTGTGCATTTAAAGCTAGATATGCAAATCTTTTAAATTAATATTATTATAAATATCAGCCAGAGGAGAGTCCTTTTTAGCTGGAAGCCCTGGAAAAAGGAAGTGTGACATTTGTTTATTTATTGACCTATGCTCATCCATGAGCTGGCTTGGTGTCACCACACACTGGGGGTGAGAGGATTTTGGGGGAAGAGAGCAGAGTTGGAAGTTGTGGTAGGTAGAGGAAAATGAGGTTGGAAACTTTTGGGGAACCACTGAAGCTCTAGGCAAAAAAGACAGAGGAATGAAGGAGAGACATGGCTGCCTGGTATCAGTTAGAATATGTGACGGAAACAGATACACTGTTGTCCAAGGGAACATCTTGATCCTTGAAGCTTCACTCACCCATGTATCAGTGCCCTGGAGATGTTGTTCTAATCAACCCAATAGAAAGGTAATTTACCGAATGCCTAAGCTTGAGTGTCCCTAATTGGACCCCAGACCCAGCAACTCAGGTACTCTGGGAGGCCCTGTCTCAAAATAAAAACAAAAAGAAGGGCTGGGGATGAAGCTCAATGCAAAGTCCCTGAATTCAATTACTAGTACTAAAAAGGGCAGGGGGAGAAAAAAGGAAGAAAACAAAGAGGTCAACAGAGCAGAATTGATGGTATATGGAGGAAAAGCAATAATATTCATGTTTTGGATCCCCATGAGCAAAACTTCTTCATCGTTTGAAAGCCAGTTATCCTCATGGACAGCATGAAAACCGCACATGTGTGTTTGTTCATACTGTTAATTTGCTAAGTAAAAACATTCTCTTATAGTGGTATCAATTAAGTATCAGTCCAACATATACTTAAAATGTCAGATTCCTACTAGTAGAAGACACGATTTCCTGGGGTGCAGTGTCAAACCCAGACACAACTAAACCAAAGGGGTTCATGATTAAATTTTAGGTGCTGGCCATAGCTGGGTATTTTATTGGCTTCTGGCTAAAAAGGACTCTCCTCTGGATGGCCCTGTAACAGTAATGAACTATGTTAATTCCCAATGCTGTGAACCCTTTTTAAAAATACTCTGTAATTTACTTTCCTGCTGTCTCTCACCCTTTTCTTCACTCGGTGAATAGGTGAATTGAATACACTGCCTCCTCATCATTGTTTCCTCCTCTTCCCATGGACACAGGTTTGCCAATCCCAGAAATAATTGCCTTCCTTTATTTTTTATTTTTTTCAGTGCATCAATTACCTGAGTAACTGTGAATTGACATTGGTTAGAGAGGAGGCAAATCTCCTTTCAGGTTTAGAGGTTTCAAAAGAAAAAGTGAATAGATGCTGCTGGTTATATAAGCTTTGAGGAGACAATGCATGCACCCTCTACTTGGTGAGATTGTTTTCCCATTGGGATCAGTGTGATGTGTAACTTCCCAGCCAAGGGACAAACCCCTTACAGCTAATCCTTGAGGTCCAGAGGACTTTCCACTAAGCCTCCAGCCTGAGTGCCCCTTCAGGTGCAGAAAGGAGAGACTCACTAGCATATTAGGGGAGAGATCCTCAAGGGCTGTCCCTTTTCCATGGTGGATGCTATGGACAAATGTTATTGATTCTAGCAAAAATTCAGCTGCTTTTCTCAGTTCAGAAAAACTTGACCTAAGTGCTTTGACTCTGAAGAAATAAAGGCAGAAAAAATTAAGGAAGACTGGCTTATACCCAATGTGTCCTTCATAAAAATGAATGAAGGACATTTTAAAAATCCCCTTACCCATCTACTGTCCTTTCGTTTAATCCAGGGTAATAATGTTAGAAGACGTGCTGGCTGTTGAGAGTGACAAAACAGTAAGCACCATGCATCACAGGGCTTAATCACTGTTTCCATGGAGGCCCAAGGCCAAACTCCAAAGAGTGATTAGGCAGAAAATATGGATACATGAAGATAAATTTTAGAAAGGACCTCAAATTAGATGTAAACAGCACTGATATAGAAAGCTCCCAGAATTGGATCTTGGAACAGAAAGGCAATGACATTAACAGAAAAACTGAAAATTCCAGTTAATGTGGAATTTGGTTAATATATTGGTATTCCTATGCTTTCACAAATGTATCACAGCAAGTTTAATAGGGGAAACTAAAAGTTGTTGAAGTGTCTATGAAAACTAATCCTTTCTGCACATTGCCATTCAATCCCAAACTACTGCAGATAAACTATCTCCCTAATTGTTTCAAATAAAAACCTCATTCAGGAAAATAAATGCTCCCACGGAAGGCTGTGCAGTCTCCAGGGCTGATTATCTAGGGCACTCTGAAGTCTGGGGAGGAACTAATAGCAGAAATGATGCTAAGAAATGCACTCCATCCTCCAGTAGGTGACCTGGGAAACAAACCATGCCCTTTTGTTTTGTGTGAAAATGAAAGGAACAACCTGTGTCATTTGAGTGGTGTACACCTAAGAGCAGCTATTATAAAGGAAGATGCTCAGAATCTGAGGTAAGTGGAAGAGTTGGTCCTAGGAACTGGAAAATGATACCCTCATCTCCTAGACAGTGCAGGAGGAGGGATGGTAACCAACCTGCTTGAATCCCAGTGGCAAGGTTGCCTTAAAGTGATCTTGGCAAAGATGGAGGGATCCAAGAGATACTAGGTGGTACTGTGTATCAATTTCTCCTAATGCTAAACAGAGCAGGACTTATTCAGATGACAGTAGTTAAGTGAGGTGTCAACTAGTGCTCTTCGTGTGTTTGCGGTGACCTCCTCAGTGTCATCTGCTTGTCATTCAGATATTAAGAATTTCATCCTCCGGACCAGCCTTCAGGAATAGCATGGACAATGATTCGGCCAGGCTGATTTAAGGAGAGAGGAAAGACCAAGTTTTCCAGACGTACTGTCTTATTAAACTTAAAAAGGGCTTGTGATCCTCATTAGTCTTTTCCATTAGGAAAACTCTGAGAAAGCATCCTTTAAGATGTTGTTTGGTAGATCACTGTGTCAGCAAACAAATCTCAGTGCCTCATTAATAAGGCAGGATTAGGGACTGAGAATCTCAGGCCGTTTTTGACACATTGGGGTGAGGAAAAGGAAGGTCTGAAGTCAAAGACATTTCTGACTGACCCTTGTGGCTCTTTCCAGGGTCACATTGTCTCACCCTTTCAGACTTTTTGTGTATCCACTTGCTCTCTGTGAGTTTGGGATTTAGGATACAAATAATTCCAGATAGGAGCTAAATAGCAGAAAAGTCCTTTGAAAAATCTCATTGGTAAAGAACTTGGAATGGTAGGTGATAATTTTGGTCCAAGTGAAACTTCATCAATTGGCCCAGGGCTCTGTGTCACTGCATTAATGTGTTCAAGCTTCTATAACAAAATACTATTATATCATAAACTGAGTGGCCTATAGACAAGAGACATTTATTGCTCCCTGATTTGGAAAATGAGAAATCCAAGATCAAGGTGCCAGCCTTTCTGGTGTCCAGTAAGGGCTTGCTTTCTGGTTCACAGATTGCACCCTTTGGCTTTGTTCTCCCTCACATGATGGAATGGGCACACAGATTCCCACAATTCTCTCTTAAAAAGGCACTAATGTCATTCAAGGGGGTCTCCAACCTTGTAAACTATTAACTCTTATAGGCCCCCGCCTCCTAACATATTCAGCTTGGAGGTTAGTATTGCAGTGTATAAGCGTGGTGTGGGTACGTGAGATACAAATATAAACCATGGCATGGTTTTTCTGATGACAGATTCCAAGTTTGCTTGGTACGTACTTCTTCTAGCTGATGCTTAAAGACAAACACTAATCATGGAAGATGATCAGACTTGCAGTCCAATTCAGAGTGGATGCAGCTGCTCTTTTCCTGGGAAGTCCTCATTCTCTGTCAAGGTGTAGCAAACCATCAGCTTCCAGACAGGTCCCCAAACTGATTATTTACAATACTCACATGTCTCATTGACATTGAGAGGAGGTCCTGGTGATCAGTTTTATTAGCATGAATTATTACTTGAAGTAGATAACCATAAATTATTGTCTCAGAATAAGATGCCTGTTAAGGTCAACTCAGAGAAAGTATTCTTCTCCATCACAGAAGCACAGAGGAATCTTACTATTATGCACCCACCCCACTTAGGGTTCATCATGCTCCTATTGAAAATTATAGCTTTCCTCCTGCAGTGAAATGATTTTAAAGCTCCAATAGCTCTCCCAAGGGCAGAATATTGATATTTACCTCTCTCTGAAAGACACGCTTCACCATGGGAGTGCTTACAAATGTTACCTAAATTAGCCAGCTTCATAATAAAGCTGACAGAGCCAAAATTGATCATCCTGTGAGGATCCTGTAAGTAGCAATGACCATTTTGATCTCATATGTTTTTTCCATAAGGTGATAGCATTTGCCTTCTCAAACTATCAAAACACCAGTAAATAACCTACCAGAAATCAAGGTCTTCAAAAAATATGTAAGAATAGTCTAAATCTTGATTTAGGTGATGTATATGTGTGTGTGTATGTGTGTGTGTGTGTGTATTCATTATGTGCTACAGTTAAGGCTGTGTAGTTTATTAGCTCCACTATACTTCATAAAAATGAAGGTAAAAAGAAGACTAAGTTTACATGAGATGAAGAGAAAAATAGGACATTCTCCTGAGAATTTCACTTTAAATATATCTATCTTTCTTACTAAATATTCAAAATTCTGATGTATATACAGATTCCTTTGTTTTCTTGTGTACTAGTGTGTATTAGTAGAAGGTGTGAATATAGTAGGCTGGTGAGATAGAGCTGTGCTTTGCTATCCTGAGTCTGCATTTACTATTTTTGCCTGAATCTCTTTCTTTAGAATCTGTTCCTTTATAATTCCTGTGAATACACCTATTGTATCACACCTCATATACTGCCATCATTAAATTTATTGTCTCTCTTTCAACTAGGTTGTAATGTAAGGGGCCATGACTTATTTACTGCAGGGTCTGGCACAACATAACAGATACTGGATTGAAAAAAAAATCAGTGCTATGGAGGTATAATTCACATACTCTAAATATCACCCATTTTAATAGGACTATCATGAGTTCTCCAACTGTGCCTGACATGTAACCACAACCACTATTGAGGATAGAACATTTTCATTACCTCAGAAATGATCCCAGGGGTCCTTTATAGCCAATCTTTACCTTAGCTTATGACCTTAGCAATCACTAACCTGCTTTCTGTCATTAGATTGTAACTTTTCTTGTATCTCATAAATTAAGTTATAAATTAATTTCTGAGGAGTGAATTGCAGGGTGAACAGTATGCACATGCTTATTTGCCTATTCTTTTTTCTCTTGTCTCTTTTTCCCATCAAACCCTTTTCTCTTTTGTCCCTTTCTCCTTTGAATTTGGCATAGGAACCCCATCTCCAGCCCTGTACTGAGCTTTTTTCTCTGAATGCTCCTGCACTCAGGTGAACATAAATTTCCTGTTTTCTCCTGTTGGTCTCTCTGTTGTCAGTTAGTTTTTGTGCCTCTGACCATTAGACCTAAGCTGCAAGTGAAAAGTTTTCCTCCCAGCTGGATTAATATTGAGGATAGGATGATGAGAACTCCCAGCTCCTTCAGGGACTACAGCTGACATCTGGGGTCTTTCTTTGCTGTGGACTCCTGGATCTCTGCTCAGGGCCCAGAGTGAAGATAGTAACAGTCTTTCCTTGTATTTTCTAAAGAGACTTTTCAAATTTAGACTTACAGTAGAAAGTTTTGGGACTGAAACTAATACTTTGAGTCTTGCCACTCTGTTCTAAATAACCACTGTCTTCTCTGTCACAGTCTGGGCTAACTGTTTATGTTATTCTGCCTAAAAATCTTGAAACTGGTGCTTTTTATGAGAAAAGTCCTACTGTAGAACACAAGTGCAGGCTCTATAGGGCTTCTGTGCAGGAAAGTCTTGCAGCCAGTCAAGTCCCCCTGGACCTGAACACTCTTGAACAAATCCCGCTGGGACTCCCCAGCAAAATTAGATGAGGTTTTTCTTCCTTCTTCATTTGTTTCTTCATCATGGCTTGGATCACATGACAGTATTCTTGGTCTTGTTCTCTGCTTGCAGGAGAGCATATTGCTAAGACTCTGGAGGTGACCAGTCACTAAGTTAGTGTCTTGAAAACTGAGTAACACTTTCCTATCAAGCATTGCCCACTCTCAGGGAGTTTGCCTAAGTCTGCTTAAAGGGATTCAGCCAGCAAAGATTCTTATCCTTTCTTCCCCCATTGCTTTGTGGGGCTGACAATTCTCAGGTCAGTATTTACTGCCTGGTAACATAGATTAATAGGTCCATGATTAGAGGCAGTTCACTTTTGTAGAAGATCAGAGACATAAATACCTGAACTCAATTTTTACTGCTTGTGGCAACCGGGTTCCTTTCTGTCTTTCTCTTCAGATTTTTTCTGAATGTGGAGGCTGTGTCTTCAGCATCCTCCTAGAGGAAGCCTCTTGCATTCATGGTTAAGTCCTTAAAAATCTTTTTGCTGTGAGTCATACTTAGAATAAGTGTGTGCTCACAGCTGGGTTAAAGCTCCAAGCTTCTTCGTTTGCAAGGTGTCTTTTGGGCTAACTTTTTCCATCTGGATTTATATTTTTTATTTCTTTCTTGAGCTCTTGATTCCATCCTGCTCTTCTGCTCTTTTGGGAATTTTGGTTGGCTGGTGCCTGTGCTCTACAAACCTGGTTCACAGTATTCTCTATCCCTTAAGAGCCAACTCTGTCCACTTCCTTTCTGGTTGGCATGGCTATACTGACTTCAGGCCCTCCAAGCTTCCCTCAGCCCCAACCCCTGCTTCCCATCAGAGGTACTTGCAGGATTCCACGACACCCAGAGGAGACTACTTTGGAAAGAAAGGGGAAAAAGGCTACAGGCTGGATATTTTATCCATGCAGCCATGGAGGCACCCTGGCGGCCACTGGGTGCCTTATCACCCCATTAGCTAAAATTCCATCTATAGCCTCGGAAAATTGTGTCACGACAAAAGACACTCTCAAATTTTCTCCAAAAGTGCTGTGGGTTTATGTTGAATAGTAATTAATTGTCCTATATACCAGGAACTAATTTGGATAAAAATATAAAGTGGAGCCTATCAACTTGATGTTCAGCACATCAATTCTTGTATAAAAAACCAATCAGTTTTGTATTGCTAGATTTATGCCTGAATCATGACTAGAATTTTAGAATGAGAGCTATAAGGTCTGTATTTACATCTGCCTGTATATTATATATATATATATATTTTTTTTCTGCCTCCAGATGGTATTGCTAAATGAATTTAACCTCTCCCTTAGGAAGATCTATTCTAATTGATACAGAGGAAAATAAGCACTTATATAAATTAAATATTCCTAAAGCTTTCTAGAATGCAGAAACTAATCCAAATGTTTTTAAGGTTCATGTGATCTGGGTAACTCTTGGGTAAACGAGAACACTTTAATATTGTTAGTTTAATAAAAGCAGCTGTATCTCCAGTCTTACCAATGCTAAGTATACATAGCATGAAAATGTATTTTTATTCTGCTTGGGTTTACTATTCAAACAAACAATTTATATCTACAAGATATTTAAGATTATAAATTTAATTGTAATGAAATTGACTTATGGTGACAAATATTAATAATTATGTTTTACAGTACATCTGTCTGAAATAGTTGCCAAAATCTTTTTGGTAGCTTGGAACTTAAGAGTTATACTAAGGTAAATGAAGTAATAGATATCAGATATGTACATTATTTCTAAAGAAGAAGCTTCTTGAGCATTCATTTGTGTTCCTAAGTTTTTTTCCTGAAGCTTTTTAATTTTTATATGATACAGGGAGGCTAAGGAAATTTGAGTCTATCAGTAAACTTTTTTTTTATCATATTGAAAAGCCATATGTAAAGGAAGATTTAACTCTACAAATGATGACATAGTGTAGTCACCAAATTTGCTAGCTAGCCTGTGATTCATAATTCTATTTGTCTTATTAGTAATGGTAAAAATATATTCAATGTATTAATATATTTATATTACATTTTTAGATACACTGTGTGTGTGTGTGTGTGTGTGTGTGTGTGTAGCCAACATATGTAAATGAAACTACTGGAAATAAGCAGACTGATAGAAGAAAATTTTGCATGAGAAATACACAAATGTCCATGTTTTAAGGAGAAAAGAAAATAATTTTTTCTGACATAAAGGGAAAACAAGGAAAAATGATATAAAAAGTTGCACAGATTGCAGAAAAGCACTTTTATGCCACTGCAGTTAATTAACATTGGATATATTTATTTATAATTTTAATGAGCTTTCATATTGACCACACGTGAATGCAAAACTAGATTTGGGGTTTTCTCTCTATTATAATAACAAATTTTATTCTTTCACTGTCAGTCTGCTTGTCACAAGACATCGTCACCCTTTGGGTAATCTGACAAAAAGGGGAAAAAATTCTCTGTCTTATCAAAATAATTTCCTCTTCTTTAGACCTCATCATGTCCTTCATTATTTAAAAGAATGGAGTCTATTCTCTGTTAAAAGGCATACAGCGTTTTTTGTTATTGTTCAATATGAAGGCACAGCTCTGTTGTGTTTTACAATATGTTACTACTTGTATTGACTTTTAAGGTCTTCTGCTGTCACTCTGGTTGAATAAATATCATTTCATAGCAACCTGTGATCCTGTTTAATCCAGTGTTTAAACCTTTTGACATTTTAGATATTCTGACATTTTGATATTTTGTCTTCCCCAAGTTAAAGCCTAAATACAGGCTTCATCTCACAATGAATTTGAGATTTCCCAGAAGGCCTTGAAAAATCTCCAAGGATTTCTTCATTTATCTTATGAAAAGAGGTGTTAAAAATTAGGGCAATGTTGAATTGTATGAAAAGTATTGTCAAATAAGAAGAGAGGCTTAAACTTTCCTATGTTTGTACAGGCAAATATTGACATAGACATTTCAGAAATTGCATAAAGTTCCTAGAAATTTCCCATACCCACACTTTCCTTGGTACATTTTGGTGTGATATTATTCATCACAATATTGTAGTTATTACTGACAGAAACAATAAATTACAGAAACAATATATTTCCTCATGAACTGTACTTTTTTGAGTGAACTCTTATTAGGCCTTAACCACACCAATTTTAATACCTTTATCATTCTGAGATATAAATTGTTGTATTTAGGATACTTTTTAAAAAGTATTTCAATATTGTATAAAGGGATACTTGTGTCAAGTAGAAAGAAACCATGAAAACAGAGTCTGTCAGCTGCTCTAAGGTTCAGGGTTCTGAGGATATATTGCTAAAATAATTTTGAGAGACTGGATAATTTATAAAGTAGAAAAATTTATTCTCCTAGAGTTCTGGAATCTAGGAAGTTCAACGTCAAGATAATGACATCGACTGTGGGCCTTCTTGCTGTTGACCACGTAGTTTAAGGTAGAAAAGCAAGGGACAGTCATTCTACTGCTGCAAGACCACTTTAAGTAGCAGTATTTAGCTGTTCTCAAGTATAGAGCCCTGTGACCTCAACATTTCTCCAAGGACAGCACTTCCAAACTCGAACATGCTAGGGACTGAATTCTCAGCACACAGGTTTGGGGACACATTCAGACAATAGCAGCAAGTGAAGTCTGGTGGTGAATTCTTAGCTTGGCCTCCTTTCCTTGAGATGCTTTTCAAAATCCAATTTGGGTTTCATTACAAGTTTCAGCAAATCCAGTTTAAGAAGGTTTTTGTGATCAGTTACCATTGCACTGCACTCATGTAAATAACCAGGCCAAATGTAATGAGTCAATACCTATTTTGTAAGTAAGAATAATCTTGCTTTATCTTTGATGATTGTACAGATAAATTGTTTTCATGAGAAGCTACTGTATATTTCTGTGAATTATTGAATTCTTGCTGTGTTGATTGATTTCAAGCTATTTTTCACCTCTCTGTAAACTGGATCCTGTCATTTTGCACATTCTAGCGGTGATTAATGCTTCCAATTTTTCTCCTGTCCTCCTAACTTGTTGCTATCAAGAAATAAAACCTGATCACCCAGATCCTTGCAGATTGCCTTGTTGTTGCCATATTTCCCTTAAGATCTAAAAACATTCTGCAAACTACAGCTGGACAGCATGACATAATTTTCAAATAGCTCATCAGCATAACACATCATGTATCCCTGACCCTTACACTTGTAGCTATTTTGACCTTGCCTCTCAGCAAATTTGTGAGTGTACGGTGTCTGAATCTTCCATGGTGTTCTCTGGAAAATAACTGTGACTGTGACACTGATCTCTACATCATCACTAAAGATATTCAACCTGAAAACTGAAACAATCTATCACAGGATTGTTACTATCATTCTTTACAAAATCCTTCAAGTCTAGTACATAAAAATCTTACTGTCTTCTGGTCTCAGAAACTGGGTTTATAGTAAACTTCAACCACTAATTTTTTTTTTGCCTTTAGCCTCCATAGAAACAATAAATGTTTCATTGAATGCCTGATCACAAGGTTGGGCAGATAGCTCGGTGATAGAGCACTTACCTAGCAAACCGGGTATAACTGGTGTAATTGCTACCATTGAAAAAAGAAAACTTAATTAGTCTCACCACTCAGCAAATATTCTCTTCTACCAAGTTCTCTTAATGAGAAAAATGCGATCTCTCTCACACACAAAGAAATGTGCTTATATATTTCAAAGAAAAAAATGTTTGTTCTTTCCAATGAAAGAGAAACTGAAAGAGAATCTTTTTGACAGGATTCCATTCCAGCTCCTCTAAACATTTGTTGTAACTGAGACTCAACTCTGACCTATAAAAACTGCACATATGGGCTCTCACCACAAATGGATAAAAACTAGCATATTTTTTTACAGCTCAAGCTTGTGTCCCTGAGATTATGCCAACTTTCCCTTAAAGTACCCTCCTGAGAAAGCTCAATGTTTCCTACAAAATTTACTGTTTGCCCCAGCCAAAGCCTATACTAGGAAGTTAAGGTCCTGAGTTCCCTCCCAGAGAACTTACTTTACAAAGCTTACTATTATGAATTCTATCTCTCTTCCCCATTATGAAATAAATTTCAACAACCCAGAATTTTTCCTCAGGGACCTCTGATTTTTGAATGTGAAAATACAAGGAAATAACTCTGAGCTCTCACATCTAGACTCTATAGGAGGATAAAGAGCCACCACTGTGATTTCAGTGTTTGTACCTTCCAAAGCTCCTGTCAAAATTGTAATGACAAGCCGGGCATGGTGGTGCATGCCTGTAATCACAACACTCGGGAGGCTGAGGCAGGAGGATCCTTGTGAGTCTGAGGCCACCCTGGGCTGCAAAGTGAGCTCAAGGCCAGCCTGAACTGCACAGCGAGACCCTGTCTCAAAAAGAAAAAAAAAAAAAATGTACTGATATTGCAACAGAATTAAGGAGTGAGCACACTAACGGGTAGTTAGGCCACAAGGTTCTCCCCTCATCAATGGATTAATACATTATTGTGGGAGTGCATTCAGTATAAAAAGTACTATCTATCTATCATCAATTATCTATCTATCTGTCTATCTGTCATCTATCATCTATCTATCTATATCTATTCCTACCTATCATCTATCTATCTAGCTAGCTAGCTATCTATCCACCCATTTCCCTTCAAACTACTACCATGCAATGACACAGAAAGAAGTTCCTCACCAGCCTCCAGAATTATAAGCCAATGCATTTCTGTTCATTAAAAATTACCAGTCTCAGATGGTAACAGGAAGTATGGATATGAAGGAGATATGTTATATTCAAATATAAAATGTCACAATAAAACCCATTATTTTGCACAATTAATGTACACTAGTGCCACACAGCAAACAATAAGAATATAAATAAATCATCCAATCTCAGTTTGTCATAGCAGGAAAAACAAGCTAAGAACCCTAACTTAAGCAGCCACTTAACTGATCTACCCTGGGGGCTGGAATACTGGGTTGATGGGAAATGGTGCAATGTATTTCGATTTGTTCTTTGCTGATTATTCACTCTTTTAATCTACTAATCTATATTCTTTCTTTTTGAATAGTTCTTATTTTGCCAATTATCACCTGAATCTTCTCTTCACAGCACTCAAAACGGGTCTTTGTGAAACTTCTTGGGAACTTCAAATGGGGGAAATCAAAGGACTACATTTGAGATACAGTAGATGCAAAAAGGAATCATTTTGGAGTTCCCTTCTTGGATTACAGGCAGAATCTTCAAGAGTGACATCTCATAAATTTCCTTTCCAAGGCAGTATCACAGGTAGGAAGGAGACCAACAGCTAGCACTGGAATGAACTTTTGTGCAAACATTGTCGCAAACCTAACTGTTGCTGTACAAATGTACAAATAAACCTTGTCTTTTCTCTTGTCATCCTATTCTTAGGCTGCTGATCTTAAGATCTAAATTGCTGGAGGGAAAGTATGTTTCCCATCAGCACAGTTTAGTTTCAAATAATACTATAGTACTTCACAAATAGTACAAGAAATTTTCAACACTATATCCTTCCCATTGCTGTTATGCATTTTAATTATGTTTAGAACTATAAGAAAGATACTTTTATATTTCTTAGCTTATTTCTACATGAGCATTTTCCATTGATTTGTGTATATCCTTTCCTGAAAAACTTCCTTTACCTTTTCAAGTAGAGCAGATCCAATGGCTACGGGTTTTCTAAGCTTTATCATTTCTAAAATATTTATTTCACTTTCAGTTTTGAAGATATTTTTATTGAGTGTGGAATTCTAAGTTGACAAGTTGTTTGTTAGGTTTTTTCCCTTTGGATGTTTTAAATATATTTCTTCATCATTTCTAGCTTTCATTGTTCATTTTGAATGATATGGCATCATTCTTACCTTTTTAGCTGCATAGATAATGTGTTTGCCCCCTTGATTGCTTTTAGTACAGTCTTTGTGTCTTTTCATGGCTACTTCACTGTCTTGATTGTTTCAAAATGGTTATGGTAACTTCTGTCAAATAAAAACTTTAAAATTACCTTGTCCACCTTATTTACTGGATCTGGCACCATGGGACTTCTAGGCTCTTCCCCAAAGTTGAAATGACCATGAAATGTAATGTTTTTTTTTTTATTCAGGACATTGAGGTAGCCACAACAGCAAAACTAAGGACCTTAACAAAAGACGGCTTCCAGAACTACCTCAGAAAGTGACAAGAATGATGGAATGAGTATATTTGGAGCAAGGGGGAGTATTTTGAGTGGAATTAATGGCAGTGTGTCTTTTAGTGTAATGTATTTTTAATATTTAAACCTCCACACTACATTTCAAATATATTTTGTGTTTATCTCTTTATTACAGGCTTTGCACATTTGGATTATGATGTACCTTGACATTATTTTCTTTATGTTCATTTCTCAGAGTGTTTGTCGAGCTTCTTGGATATTTGAGATTTCCCATCTTTTACTTTGGTTTGTCTAATTGTTTAAAAACCTATCAAGTACATAGTGAGCTGATATTAATCCCACCCAGTGTGTTTTTCATTTAAAGTACTGCATTTTTCATCTTATAGAAGTTTAGTTTAGATCTTTTTTTCTGTCATTTATTTCTACTTTGAACATATTTATATGTTCTATACTTTAACATACTGAGCATATTTATGATAGCTATTTCAGCATGTGTAGTTGCTACATTTATCATCTCTCTCATTTCTAAGTCAGTTTATATTGATTGATTTTTCTGCTGTATAATATTTCTCTGCTTGTTAGAACATCTGGTAATATTCTTTTGGATGTCAGCCACTGTGAATTTTACATCCTTAGCTTTTGAGTTTTGTTTTTCTTTAAGTGATACTGTACTTTTTTCTGGCATGCTGTTAAACCTATGGCAATTTGACCATTTCAAGTCTTTTTTTAAGGTTGTGTAGAGTCTTTATTTATTTTTATTTTTTTTTTATTTTTTTTTTGGTTTTTCTCCGGTATCGGGAACTGAACTCACGACCTTGCGCTTGCCAGGCAGGCGCTTTTGCCGCTGAGCTAAATCCCCAGCCCCTCTGAGCTAAATCCCCAGCCCCGAGTCTTTAAACTTAAGCGAATTTAGCTCCACTTTTAGTAAGATGTCCTCCCAAGACCCTGTTTGAAGCCCTGTATGTTAAGAGGTCATTTCCTCCTGTCTGGTGAGATTGTAACAGATTTCCAACCCATGTGAGTGTAGGACTTCTTTGTCTGACTGCTCTCTATGATTACGTCCATTGTCTTGTACAGTTTTTGTACATGCCAGTAATTGGAGGGGAAACTGCCACCCCTGCAAATCTCTGGAGTTTGCTCTGTAAAGTTCCTCCTCTCCAGTAATCTGACTCACAAATTCTGTGTGGATTTGAATCACAAGCTCCTAAAATCGAGGAGACATTGGGCTGTAATTGGGCATCCCCTTTCTATGCTGCCTCCCGAGAGTTTAGTCTAGGCAATGAACTGGTGTGACCTTTGTGCTTACACCCTCTCTTTCTCTCCTCTTAGCAATCACAGTTTAGGACAGTCTAGTATCCAATGTCTGACAACCATGGCACCATGTCATTTCCTCCAAGTTTAATAGATGCTTCAAGAGGGTAAACCTTGCCCCTGTTACTCTCTCATATTCCAAATCATTCTAGCTTGTGATAATTTTTAAAATGAAGACATACAAATAGATCATGATTGTGTAATGTGAAATCCATGGAAATTTGAGAGAAGCACTAAGAATTTCAGCAGTAGAATCACAATGCAAGGATATCATATCTTAGAAACAGGCAAGTTGAAATTTTACTGTTAATATAAATTCTAGTATTTTAGTCTCACTACAAGTAAAAATGGAATTGGGGCAAGGGAGTTCTAATTTAATATTCGTTTGTACAAAAATAACTCAAGAGTTTTGGTAATTGTACAACAGCTCTGTGCATGGTAGCTTTATCAAAGAGATTACTTTTTAAATGGAGTCTTCCAAAGAACGATAATCATAGAAATATGCTTTTATATCAAAAGAGTTTGAATTGTCAGTATACACTTTTATACTGCTCTGTTTAGAACTCAGTTGATAAATACACTTTCTCACATTTAAGTGGTGAATTAAATTGACAAATCAGACAAGGTTGCAACCTGTGTGGATTAGAATTAAAACTTCACGTTTGAGTAGCCCTGGCCAATGATCACTTGTTAGAGCTTAGAGGTCTTTTCCCCACCTAGCGTATTGGGCTTCACACTTTCCCACCACCCTCTTTAAATAAGTAATTTAAACATTTGGCCTTGGATTTAAAGTGAATCACTCTCCATTTACATATTGCTATATACATATTGCTACTTGCCATTATCTTTCTCTCTCTCTCTCTCTCTCTCTCTCTCTCTCTCTCTCTTTCTCTCTCTCTCTCATTTGTATTCTCTGTTCCTGACCCTTCATTCCTGTCTCCCATGACACAGGAATAGAGGACAGCCCTCCTGATTCATTTCACTCCTTTCGCTGTTGTGACGCTGTATTGAATTTGTTCCTTCTGTTTGAAATATAAGGGGTTAGCCCAGGTATAGTTTTCTGTGGGATATTAGGACTAGAGGACACAAAAGGAGTTCTTAGAGTGATAGGCAGGCATATACTAGACACAGATCAGACAACGGACACAAGGGAGTCTGCCAGCAGAAGCAAGTTTTCTTGTGAGAAACCTCTGGTCGCAGATTGGACAAGTAAGTATTACAGCATCTGAAGGGTCAGAGAAGGATCCTGTGAAAGGAATACTATAAACACCCACACCCCACTCCTCTTCCTTCCCCGCAGGGCAGGTTGCTACCAGTTCTGATATTAGATTCAAAATGTAGTAGGAAACTCTCAAGCTCAATGTTGATACATGATATTCCTGGAGGAAAAAAATCATAGGTTAATTTTATAGTTGACTAAGACATAGACTAAAAGTACAGTTGTTTTTAGGCCCCAGACAGTGGTTCTAAAAGCACAGTTTTTCACCTCCCATATGGTCTATGCTGTATCTTTCCTTTGCAATAATAGTTAGGGTGCTATTTTACTTTCTCCTTATTCTGAATTTTCTTAGGAGTTGTTAGAAAATTTTTTATAATTTATCTCACAAAATATCATTTTGTTTAGAAATCTTTGATCAGCAGAAGTTGGTAATGCAAAGTGCAACAGTGATGTATAAAATAAGAATCTTTTAGTTGTAATTGACAGAAACTCAACTAAAAAAGAAAACAGCATAGAGAAATTGGGAATGGAAATTTTGTAATGAATGATTTAATTCTCTAAAGAGAATTAATTATCCCCAAATTGATCATCAGATCCAATACAAGCTCTATCAAAATCCCAAGAAATATTTTTTGTAGAACTTGTACCTATAATGTTTATTTATATATATATAAAATGAACTCAGATTCTTAACACCTACTGTAAACAAAAAAATCAACTGAAATGGATCATACACCTAAATGTAAAAAGCAAGCTGTAAGAGTTTAGAAAAAATTTCAAGAGAAAATATGAATAATCTTGAGTTATGTACAGAAGCACAAGCACCCTCCATAAGAGAAAGCAATTGATAAATTACAATTCACCAAAATGAAAACACTTTGCTTTTCAAAAGACAACATTAAAACAACGGGAAAACCCCCACAGAATTTGAAAAAAGTATTTGCAAATTATGTCTGTGATAAAGAACTTGGATTCAGAATATAAATGCTAAGAATATAAACAACACATTTAAAATAAAGGCTAAATATTTGAATACACCATACACCCAGTAAATACTTGAATGGCCAGTATGCACACAAGATAAAACTCAGTGTCACTTAGTCCTAGGTGAATACCATTGAAAACCATTATAAAATATCCCTGCAGATATGATTAGTAGAATGTCTATACTTAAAAACTTGAAAACACCAAGCATTGTCTAGGATGTGGAGAAACAATATTGGAAGGTTTGCAAAATGGTAGAATAACTTTGAAACAGTTTGCTTTATAAAATCTAAAAATAAACTTCCACACCATCCAGCAATTCTACTCCAAGGACTACTCAAGAGAAACAAGATGAATGATAATATCCATAAAGATTTGTATGCAAAATATTATAGCACCATTACTCACATTCCAAATCTGCAAACATTGAAATGTTTGATGCTTGGCAAAAAATACAATGTAGTATATTCATATAATGAAATGTTATTCAGTAATTAAAAGGAAGAAACCACCAATACATTCCTCAACATGGATTAATTGTGTTATGGTGTAGACCTACACTTGCCCTTGAAAGTCTCATGTGTTCAGAAGTGGAGCTTATAAAAGTAGAATGCTGTCAAAAGCCAGGCCACCTCAAGACAGACTGCCCTAAGAAGCCCCCTTGGCCATGCCCTGACTGTAAAGGTGACCATTAGAGGTCAGACTGCCCTCCGAAGCGAAAGCCCCAGAGCTCAGACCCCTCCTACCAGTTGGTCCAACAGGAATGAAGGGGCCCAGGGCATACTCTACCTTCTCCCTCTAGCCAGACCATTATCTCCAAGGAGGAGCCCTGAGTAATCATAACTATAGAGGAAAAAGTAAACAGCCTATTGCTGGACACTGATGCTAGTCTCTCAGTCCTTCTTTTCAATCCTGGCCTTCCTTCCAGCCATCACAACTCAGTGAAAGGAGTCACTGATGAGGAGGTAATCCACTATTTTTCACAAACCTTAGGCTGTAACTACTTGTTAGATCTTTCTTGCATATCTTTGTTTTCCTGAGAAACCACTTTGAAGATACCAACATGTACTACAGCAGCCGTTGATAATTTCCTACCAATCTGTCTATAACTCTGTAATGTTTGTATCATTCCTATGCTATATCATAAATGGATATATGTTTATTACTATGTGTTTCCAACAACAACAATTGAGAATAGTTAACAATTATTGATCACTCATGTATAACTCTATTTGTTTTCTCTAGAAACCACTTTGAGGAGATCAAATTATAGTACAACAACCATTGATAGGGGCTGGGGATTTAGCTTAGTGGCACAGCACCTGCTTGGCAAACGTGAGGTCATGAGTTCAATTCTCGGTTCTGGAAAAAAAAAAAAAACATTGATAATTTCCTACCATTTTGGTCTGTAACTCACTATTGCTTATCTATTTGTTTTCCAGAGAAACTATCTTGAAGATACCAATAGGTAAAAAAACAACCATTGATAGTGTCCTACCACTTTGTCTGTAATTTGGTAAATCCCCCTATTACTATGTTATCCTTCTTTTACTCTTTAAAAAAAAAAAAAAAAAAAAAGACTAGAATGGATAGTGAAGTTGCTATACTCATCAGTTAATTTATCCATAGATAGGTTCATAACTGAATAGTAGGAGGGGCCTGATTAGAGGAGGTTTCACTGGGACAAGACTTAAAAGGGTGTATTCTTGTCTGCAGCTCTCTTCTCTCTTTCTGTCTCTTGGCTTCCTGGTTGCCATGGGGTGAGCAGTTTTTCTTTGCCATGCCCATCTCCTTGGACCCAACCAACCATGGATGGAACCCTCTGAAACTGTGATCCAGATATACTTTTCCTCCTTCAAATTGTGAGTGTTAGGTATTTTGTTCTAGAGATAAAAATGTTACTAACACTGAAATTTTGTACCAAAGAAGTGGGGTTGGGGCTGGGGATTTAGCTCAGCGGCAAAAAGCGCCTGCCTGGCAAGCGCAAGGTCGTGAGTTCGGTTCCCGGTACCAGAGAAAAACCAAAAA
>NW_004955463.1:12124233-12149071 GCF_000276665.1 Chinchilla lanigera
GGTACCAGAGAAAAACCAAAAAAAAAAACAAAAAGCAAAAAAAAAAAAAAAAAAAAAAGAAGTGGGGTCATTACTATGACTATGCCTTACCATGTGGTTCAGAAGACTTTAAAACTGGCTTGTGGAAGGAGTTTGGAAAGGTTTTGAGATGCCTGCTAGATAAGTTCAAGATTGTTGTAGGCATTTCTTGATGGGAGGTACCAGTCAGAGCTCAAAAGACAAGAATGTTGACAGGAATGTGGACAGTAAAGACCAAAGTCATGAGATTTCAGTGGGAATAAAGACTTTATTAGAACCTGCACTAGACTGCAGACTAATTAATCTGGCAGATGAAATTTCAAAGCAGCCCAACATTTAGGATATGGCACGGGTGCTCCTGGCTGGTTTTAGTTGAATTTACAGTGAAAATTAGGTGCAGAAAACAGAGCGGAAAGATGTGAAAATTTTGCAGTTTTGTCAGAAAGGAAGCACCTGTAAAGTAGAGGCCAAGAAGAGTGAAGATGCCAAAAAGATTATTGTCATTAAAAAGAAGCCAAATGCTTTTTATGAAGATAAGAGAAAAGGTGCCTTGTGGGCATCTAAGGATTTGACCAGACCACATCTATTGCACACATCTAAGGCTCAAAGGTATAAAAGGGGAAACTCCTTTGAAAGGGTTTGCATTGAGAAGAGTGGTCCAGTATACCTTCCTCACTTATGAAAGTATATTCCAAGTCCAGCCATCCAGGAACTCAGAGACTGCTGTAGGCGTATTCTAAGAGACCCAGCTTCTGCTTAAGCTGCTACCAGAACTTTACATCATCCATGTTGGTGCTGGTTGTGCAGCCATGCAAAATGCAAGAGTCGTGAGGCCATGGAGACTGGATTGCAAAGTGAAGCCTGAGAGATCAGGCAATGTGCTTCTGACAGGGTGATATGTAAAGCTGTGTGAGTAAAGGTAAAAGTGCAGCGGAGAGCTCAGAAATTTGGAGAAGCAAGAAATGTGAAATACCTGCCAAGTAAGGCCGCAAGCAACAAGTGGAGGCTGCCCAAAATGAACCACTTGGCTTGCAATCAGCAAGACCATAATAGTGGGGCTGGCTAGTCTTCTGGAGTTCACATCTTGACACCATGTTCCCTGAATGCTGAACTTGGAGCTATGGGTTTTAATATTTATCCTTCAAGGTTTTGGTCTGGCTTCAGTCCAATTTTGTTTTAGTCCCCTATCCCTCCCTTTTAGAATTGGAGTGTTTACTTGGGGCCATCATATGCAGGAAGTACTTAACTATTTTTTTTTTATTTTTACAGTGGCTTACAGTTAAGAGTGTGCCTTGTGTCTCAGGGGAGACTTTGGCCTCGGACCTTTGAACTGTGCTGAAACTGTTAAGACTGGCAGTTCTTCAACATGAGCTAAGCTTTTTGTATAATAAGATGGACATGAGCCTAAGGCAGAATGTTATAGTGTAGATCTAAAATGTCACCTGAAAGTCTCATGTGTTCAGAGGCAGGGTTTTTGGAAGGTGATGTGGTCATGAGGGAGCTATAATCATTAACAGATTCATTCACTGGTGCTTTAATAGCTGGATGCACTGTGAGGTGTGGAGCCTGGCTGGAAGAGCAGCAACAGTGGAGTGTGGTCTGGATGGCTTATTCTTTTCTCCAGGTCTCTGCTTCCTGGCTGCCATGGGTTGAGCAGCTTTCCTGCATCGTGCTCTTCCACCAGACAATGTCTGCCTTGGAGCAGCCAGTAGTGGGCTGAACACTCTGAAACTGCGAGTCAAAATTATCTTCTCCTTTAAGTTGTATGATTTGGGTATTTGTCCCAGTGACAAGCAAACCTCAGAAAGACTGTATTGATTGAAATGACCCAGTTTCAAAGATGTATATGGTGTGACTTTGCACAAATATCCAGGAAAAATGAATCTATAGACACAGCTATTAGATGAGTGGTGGCTGGGAGTGCATGGGAAGTGGGTCAGCTGTAAACCACCTCAAATGAGTGACATGAATAGTCAACACTGGTTTGTGCTGATGGTTGCATAGCCCTAAAAACTCGTCAAAGCTCATATAATTAATTGTACACTTATTGTGGGTATATTTTATGATATTTAACTTCTACCTTAGTAAGTCTTTTAAACATGAAAATGAAGGGAAGGAATCATTCTACCAAATATAAGCAGGGTATAGATGTGTGTAGTTATCTGCACATGCCACCATCAATCAGTGACTGTGCCTCTCACTTTTACTGTGTGTTTGTGTGTGTGTGTGTGTGTGTGTGTGTGTGTGTATGCACAAATGGGCCACTTGCTCTTCATGTTAGGAAATGTGGGTGCTTCACTTACATTTAATAATATCCTTACTTGAGAGGGGCTGAACTAATTCTTCCCTGCACTAATTCCAGGGAAGAACACCCACTGATTTGGTTTGGGTCTCAATTCTCTTCTGTGTCAATCAATAATCAATAGTGATCAACGGGTCAAGTTTTCTCTAATGTACTTTGTAACACACATATCTGAAATTTTTCATCCATGTCTCAATCTATTTAGTTTTAATTAATTCTTAGATTTTTTTCAATAGGGCAGGTAGCAATATTTCTATTTATAGATTGGTAAATTAACTCTTAGATGTGTTAGAATACATCCTGAAAGTCATATGGCAAAAGTGTTTGTGCAAGAATTTGAACTAGATTTGTCAGGCTGCAAAGCCTTTAGTTCTTTTCCCAAATAATACCTCCTCTTCCATGATTTACTTCCAAAAGTTTAAGAACTGTATCACTCCTACTTTAGTGTGTTAGATTACCTCTAATGTTTTTAGACAAAATATTTTCTAAGCCTAAGCCTGTCCTAAACCTGTAGTTGTCTGAATAAATAGATATTTGCTTCCCAACCCAAGCTGTCATTTTCATAGTTTATATACTAGCTCCCCCTTTTCTGCACACCACTACTTCTGTGCTTTTATTCAGGCGTCCTAACATCTAATTTCCAACAGTTTCCCTCCAAATGGAAATCGCTATTGGTATGGTAAGCACTTGGAGTTTTATTATTGATTTATGCCTTGGGTGAAGAGGTTAATTAAATGTGAATTTTAAGCCGACAACATGATTAGGAGAGTGAAGGAACCGGAATTCATGAATACTTCCAAAGCCATTAAAATTATTTAAAATGAACAATGACTGAAGGTGGGGCGACGGGGGAAGGGTGGGCAGATATACCAGGCCTCTGTTATTTCAGACTGGATTAATGAAATTCTAAAGAATGGCAGAGCCTTTCCAAGTCATTCAAGTCCAGCTGGGTTTTTATTTTGCATTTATATTGACATTAGCATGGAATATAATACATTCTTAATAAACCACTCTTCCATACTCTCTTTATTTCTTCTATTTCAAACTGCATCACGGAGTCTTGAGCTGATCCACATCAACAGACGAGACTATCAGATGAGGAGAGGATTCAGGAGTTACCAGCACTTATTGAGGACAGAGGACAACTTTCTAAAAACCTGAGAAGGTTATATAAATGCAGCACTTTTATTCACTCTGCTTTATAGGAAGACATTTAAAGTTCATATTTAAAAATCTCAAACCAGGGGGCTTTTATCTTTAACACTGGGGAAAAATATTAAAAATAAGTATTTATTATACTATGTAAAACTGTGTCCAGAATACTATAAAGACTGCCATATTTATTGCACCTTAATTTGTAACAGGCATAGTCCTGTTCACTATACAGTTAGATGAAAGATTAGTAACTGTTTTGTGGGGTGTTTGTAGGGTGTAGAAGTGATGCCACATGCTAAGCAGGGCAGTACCACTTCACAATCATTCTTAGAACACTAAGGAAAGCTATTGCCATTGTGATTCCATCCACACACATATGTAATACGCAGAGATAACAGAAAATATATAGACATGTATTCTCAGTCAAAATCAAAGACTCAGCAAAGTGGATGTTAACAATCCCTTTAAAATCAGATATTTCACATGAAAGAGATTAAAAGCCCTGGAAAATGCTAAACTAATGGCTAGATCAGGCTCTAGAAGGAAAGACTGAAAGATTTTCCTGGTACAAACCAAAACGATATTCCAAAGCATGGTGAAATCTCCCTCCTTTAACACAGACAGGACAGTGTCAACAGCTTGGCTCTGAGCAGCGTGCACTAAGTTTTGTCTTAAAAGCTTTGTCAGATCAAGGCCTAAGGTAATTACATCCAGGTTAAGGCTGCCTGTTTCAGTGAAGGATAGGAATCCAGGAATCTTGGAATTGTTCTACTGAGAATGCAACGTTTCTCAGAGTCACCAAAATGATAGAAGGATATTAACTCGCCTCTCATGTTCTCTGGGGCAAGCTGCTGTGTCCATAGTGAGTCACACACACACTGAAATTGTTCTGGTTGCTATCTCTGCTCTCACTTTTCTCAGATCTGGTCTGCCTTTCATATCTGAGCCTTGGCCTGCACTTTCTGCACCCCAGGCACTGCATTACAGGATGGTCTCTTACAGTCAGCACTCAGGATATTTTGGGCAAGGAGTTTTTTTTGTATCAAGGTGGTGTCCTGTACACTGAGAGATATTTAGCATCATGGCTGGCCTTTACCTGGTAGATCCAGTAAGCACCCCTGATTATAATAATGGAAATCACTGTCATTCATTGCCATTTATACCTTGGTATGCATAATTGTCCCTGGCTGAGCATCATTTTTGAAGAGATTTCTTCTTCATATGCCGGGATTGAAGACCAAACTCAGCCTAGCCAAGCTCAGATTTATCAGGGCAGGAAGAAACATTTGAAGATTAAAGAGGATGCTAATGTGGAAACCATTCTTGCCCAGTAGAAGAGGCTGTTCTCAGGACCCAGAAGCAGATTCATCTTTGAATATGTAACAAGAAGCACTGCCAGGTGGCTACAGAGCAGCTTCTTTGCCTACCTAGGGGATCTTTTGCCGCAGAGCTTCTCACCACTTGGGAAGAAGCATAATCCTCTCTGTGTATTAGAAGATTAGGCTCCATGTAGCCAGAATTAGGGAAAAGAGCTGCTTCCTCATCTCCTGTGTATCATAAATCTCTTTTCTAGGCTCTAATTACTTTCAGGAGAGTTGACAGATTGAATATCCTCTCCCTTCTAGGGAAAACCTACCCTCTTCTCCTGTGTGAGCAGTTGGTGGACTTTCTTAACAGAAAATTACTGCAGAACAGAAAAGCACAAGAAATACATACAACATGGCAGTGGGTAACTTTTTCATATTTCTTTCTGAGTTACAAGCATAAGCAGTAACTTTTTTTCTGTTGTAACATCCATCAAAATGTTGGCTCTTTCAGTCTTAAACACTAGCATACATGGAATTTCAGCAATATATTTTGCATTTTTTGCCCAGTCTCGAGAGTAGTGCCTGCCATATAAAATATACTCAATACAAAATTGAATTATAGAAGAAAAGGAAAGCAAGTCCAATTTTCTTTTATGCCCTTAAAGCCATAGCCTTTCCTTTCAAATTCAACTTCAAATCTCCCATCAACAAACAATAACAAAAGGAATGCTGTCATGAGACTTAGGTTTTTATTCCCATTTTACAGATGAGGCAACTAAGGCCTAGAAATAGTAAATAACTTGTCAGTTGGGAAGTTAATGTCTCACCACATGCTTTGCAATCAGGACTTCCTGCAATGTCCACACTGCACTCCCACAGTTAAGCACATACCTGTATTTTTTTTCACCATCTTAAGCCTGTTATCACCTCTCCAGTCAAATATCTATCCCAGAGCACCATGCCTTGCACAGGTTTTCACCGAGATAAGTTCTATCCTTGTTCTCTTCACCACTTGCAGAATCTGTACTGGTTGAACTTCTGGCAGGCACTCCTCAATGAAAAACTCACTGAGGACATGCATAGGGCAGCCTTTCTGGACCATGCGTAAAGGGACTGCTTTGGAACTTAGTGAGGCCATAGTCATAAGAAGGGACTTGAATGTACCGGGGCATGTGAAGAAGTCCCTTGGCGAAGGAATGGGAGTTAGGATGCTGATGCAAAGAGTCTGCCATCTGTGGAGAAATTAAACCTAACAGCCACCAGGAAATGTACCAAACCAAGGGACAAATTGCATGAGACAAGTTTCATGTCAAAAGATGGAAGGAGATTCTAGAGTTCAGAGTTGCTCAAGATGCAAGAGGAAGCAGTGCATTCCAAAGGCCTTTGGATACTTCAACGAGGGGCTGGAAGATCTGGGAAAGGAAAATCCCTCCATTAGATGGTTGGTTATTCAAGATGACCCTTTTATTCAGACTCTGTGGACACTGGATAATAATAACAATATCCTACATGGCAAGGCCAAAGACTCAAGAAGAGCTTACCTCAGGAAAATAACCTGCTCTGGGGTGGGGCACTCTTCTGGATAGCAAATACTCAACAATACTCAGATCCATTAACAAGGGAAAGGAAAATAATTCTTTTGTTTTAATCTCTCTGTAGGTGCACATTTGCATGCTTGCATATGCCGCTCGTTCTTAAAAGGCAATTAACAGGTTTGGAATCATGAATAATTTCTGATTTTTTAATTAAAATAATCATTAGATTATAAAAGAGTAAAGTTGCTAAAAATCCATGACTGTATCCATCCCCACCCCCCATAAAAAGGATCTCTTCATTGGGAACGTACAAATAAAGTGCTGGTGCTCATTGTGCATGCTTTGTCCAGAACCACCCCGTCCGTAAAGTCAAGGAGAGTTCAGCTCCTCCCACTACCGACAGGCTACCTGTAGAGCAGAACCCAGTGCCCAGGGAGCCCACTTAGTGTCCACCCCTGGGGTTTCTAAAGCCACAGGAAACCAAAAGTAAAGGATTTTGGTAAGCGAGAGAAAAGAAAGAAAGCAAGCCCAACTAAGAATTTAATGATGAATGAGGCATAATGATACAAGGTAAATGAAGACACAGAGTAAGAATTACATTCATACCTGGTTTACTTCTTGTCTGAGTTAATATCCAGTGCATTGGAAACATTTACTACATTCTTTTTCCAACCATTTCCCCATTCCCAACTCTGGTTCCTTTTTCTTCAACTCTAGTCTGCATAATGAGCTTGTCTTTTACTATATCTGCAAGTCTCTACAACAACGCACCATGGAAATTCGCAAGAAAAGCTTACCGCTTCTCCTTGCCCAGGGCATCCTGTGCATGAGTGGCTCAACAGCAGGGAAAGCAGTGCCTGAACTGTTCTGGTCCTTTCTCATGCTATTGATATTTGTTTTCTGGTGATGAGTGGTGAAAACACGTTTTTGGTTTTGTTGATTTCCCAGCCTCTAGAATATTTATTTATCTATTGAAAGGTTAGATTTAGAAAGAGCAAGTCTCCCAGAACACCTGCTTGGGAGATAGCTAGAGAGTCGCAGAGATAGAAACTTCCAAGGGCAGATTAATAATGAGAAATTTTAAAGCCTTGAGAGGAAAAAATGCAGAAGCAAAATTGCTTTTTGTATCCTTTTTATCTACACCACACCTAGAAATTCTTTTCATTTTGCCATTGATTCACAGAACTAAACAAAGACAAAATTTTTTTTGTGCACATAGCTTACAGTGGCTAGCCACACTAAACATCTTAGTCCAAAATACCAACTTCAGTGCCTGAGTTATTGAATTAATTGCAATGAGTTTCTGCATTAACATGCAAGCCAGATAATTACAAAATGTCTCCACTTTCTTGATCAGTATAGATGCATTTGGTCAATTGAATTAGTTAAACAAGAGGAAATACTTAGTAAATGATTGATTGAAAGGCAAAGTGGGAGATATAAAGGGCTACTCTGAAAGATCTGTGAATTAAAGAAGTTCGTTTTGTTTTGCTGGTCTATGTTCAACAGAAAAATGTTGGTATCTATTCTGGATAACATACAAATGGTATACTATTGAAATAAGTTTACAGGTAAAAAATTTAAAATGAATCTAAAGTTATTTAGTATACCAGATTTAATTAGAATAGTTGTTAATTCTTTCACCTACAAGGTATAGAAAATTTCCCATCCTGCAATATGGCCACTACTGTATTTTCTTGTAGTGAGATAGGTGTATAAATATCCCATTCACCTCAATAAACTTCAAATTACTAGAGGGCAGGGACTGATCATTGCATTTATTTATATATTATTCCCCAACTTAGTAACTTTAACTTAGAAGGTGCTTAGCATATGTCATAAATATTTCTCTATGTAATACACATATTGACTGAAAAGGTAATTCCAAAGAAGACTCTTTGAAAGATTTTTAAAAACTGGTAACATTATTGAGATAAATTTAATTCCATAAAATGTTTATATATATTTCTACACATGTAAATTGATCTAAACTATTGTCTTTGTTTGCTAAACTAATCTTAATTTTTGGTTACAATGCCTATGATGTTTTTAAGTTATGCAAATTAATATACATGATCTTGGACACATTTAACTTACACCATGAGACCCAGCATTGTAAAGGGTACTAGGTTCAAATTTGATCCCTGTTACTGCCTAATAGTATACCCTTGGATATTTTATCACTCTCTCAAACCTCAGTTTTCTCTCCTTTGAAAGGGGGATACTAAATATCTTCTATAATTCAAATATAATTAAAGCAGACAACATATGCAAATCAGCTAACATGGGGACTCAACATTTCAACATTTAGTAATAACCTGATAAATGTTAGTTCCTTAACCTATGTGAAAGCAAAAAATATTTCTGAAAACATTGTGTTTCTATGAAAATTGAAGGTTATTGGAAGAAATTCATCTTCTGTTCATTAGAGCAGAACCAGTTGTTCTTCTAACTGAAATCACTCTGTAAGTTACTGTGTGCAGCTGAAAATAATAAAACTGTATTCGCTTTTTAGACATCCTTAATTTTGGCTTACATTTTGTATACATTCTATTTTGGCCTTTATATGTCCAATATTTTCTGTATAATTTGAGGTGGTTTGTTGCTGTTATATTTTCCTATGTGCTTTCTCCACTACCATTTATTCAGAATCGACCAGGTTTTCTGATATCAGAATGGAAACTATCTGAGGTCTTCTGTTTGGTCACTATCTTATTTATATGTCACTAAATGAATTGAGATAGGATAATAATTCTGGTAGGAATAGAATGGTGAGCCAAGCTCTACGGTTTAAAGTGTATATCCTGAATTGTCAGAGTTGTTAGAGTGGCTGACTTTGAAAAGTACTTGGACAGAAGAAATCTGACAGACAGCTGCTAACCCACACTTGGAATTCAATTCACCCCTGAAATGAGAAAGGTACCATCTCTGTTCTTTTCCTGTCTCCATTCCCTGTTCTTAACCTTATTGTCCACGTGGTCTAAGGACCAATCACGTAGTAGATAGATCATGCATTGAAAATGTGCACAGGGTGAGCTGACTCAGGAGAAATATCCCCCTTCTCTGTTGCAGGAGCAGTTTCCATTCCATTTCCAGCTCGACTTCAAATCAATAGGTCATTATAAACACATATGGGGCAGGCAGAGACAGGAAGTGGGTATGTATCCAGAATAAAGTAATTTGGAAACATTTGTGATTTGAAATGTGCTGCACACCAAGGAGACATGAGCATTACAAAGTGGATTTTCTTGCATCAATCGATATCTTTTCTTTTGCTTACTTGAAATAGTTTTATAGGCAAGCATGGTCACATGACTGGCAAAATTTCAAATTCCAGTAACATTTTGTTCCTGCTTGTCCATTTCAGTACATCTAATTGCTTAGTTTTAACTGCAAACCCACATCATTTGCCTTGGGGAGAAAGATTCCTGGGAAATTAAAATAAAATAAAACAAAATGTGTGCTTCAATGCATTTGCAAATAATAATGTTTTCTGCTCAATTGTTTTTCAGCAGAAGCCTCTTGAGGCTAAAATCTTAAGAGGAAATACTCTGATAATGTTCCCATTTCTATCATTCCCTAAAAACTGCAATAAACTAGTATGACAATTGTGCAATGGTACATAAATTTGAGAAAGGGATCAGAACAGGATTTCTAAAATTCTCCTTTAGATTTTCATGACTCACAGCCTTCTGTAGATAACCCTAACATGTTCTTTGTTCTATTTCTACTGAGCTACTTTGAGTACTGTCACCTCAACTCCTCAACCTCTAAACATTTTGGGAGAGACAATAGCTATTTTGCTCCTTGTTCACCTTAGAAATTCCTTTTGTGACTCTTCTAACTTCAAACCTGCCTCAAATTTAAGGAGCTGTTTGTAGCTGCTCTCAACCTCTTTATTTTCCAAAACTGGGGATACACATATACTGCTCTAAATTCATTCTCTCATTTGATCAGAAACTGAGTTTAGGGTTGGGAACTTAAGTGAAATGAAGAAAACTGGCCAGGGTGGGCATGCCTATGTAACCCCAGCACATTCATATCATGTTCCAACTAACTGATTGACCTAATCCACACTAGCTCCATTCTACTTTCTACTTCCTGTGCAGTTTCTAAATTTTAAGGACTAAGTGGGAAAAAGTCTTTCATATATGAATATTTTAAGGGAGGAATGCATTTAATTATTGATATTAATTCTGAGAGATTTGTGTTAAGAATGCCTGTTGGAAGAATGCTGACCTAAGACTAATAGCTTATTTGGTCTGTATATGGATATAAGCATTTACATTATAAATCTTTGTAGTTAAGTTTAGCTTGACCATGAAGAAAATTTTCAATCCTCTGTCCTTGTTAGGTGGTAGAGTTACATGTTATATAAATTCAGTACAAATGATTTTTTGGTGTTTTTGAAACAAGGTCTTGCTATGCAGTTCAGACTGGCCTTGAGCTCACTTTGTAACCCAGGCTGGTCTCGAAATTGCAGTGATCCTCCTGCTTCTGCCTCCTGAGTGCTGGGATTAGAGGCACGTACCACCATGCCTGGCTAAATTCAGTAGAAATGAAAAGAAAATGTTGGCTATTGGATCAAATCCTAAATATCAAATTTAAGACTATGCTATTCCTTTGTTTGCCTAAATTAGCTGCTCTATAAGTTTACAACCTGGGGCTGTATGTTGGTGGTAGAGAACAAGCTTATCATACTCATGAGGCTCTGGGTTCAATCCCCAGTATATTACTAGTAACAGCAAAAGTTGTCATATTGTAAACAAATGTGACTGCATATGAAATCTTCACATGAAATCTTACTTAACTTTGCATCTTTCCTGTTATCATTAATTCACTTATACATTTATTTCTTGAATAGTTATTATATGGATGACACTAGAACCAAAACTGTATGAAGATCTAGCAGGAAACTGAGACACATATGAAGAGCTACAGCACAAGACAGAGTATGATACACCTCATTAGAAAGGCACAGAGAACGCTGGAAATTCAGGATAATTGGGCTGACAACTTCCTTGCCAGGTGATGAGCTTTGAGGAAGTAATTGTATCATGAGAACTCCAACTTCACCAAGGGGATTAATCTGTTGATGAGTTCATTAGCTGAATAGGCTTATTAGGAGATTAGGACCTAACAGTGCAGCAGGTCAATGAAGGTGTGGCCTTGAATGGTGTGTTTTTTTACCCTAGGTGTCTTTCCCTCCATCTCTGATTCCTGGCTGTCATGAAGTAAGCAGTTTTTGTTTCACTAACATGTTTCTTCCTCCTCTCAGGACCATGCCAGTGGAGATAGAAAATGATGGACTAAACCCTCTGAAACCATGAGCCAAAGTACATTTTCAAACCCTTGAGTTACTGTTCTCAAGTATTTTGTCACAGTGATAAAAAGCTAATGACGACACTTTGCATATGAAGAAAATAAACTCTACTTGCAGAAGACTAAAAATGACTCCATTGAGTGGACTGCCTTGCCCATGATATGAGGAAAAAAGAATTAATATATGCCCCAAAGAGAATAAACAGGAGATAACTGTTTGAATCAGTTATAGAAAAAAGACCCTAATAGGAAGAGGACTGATTAATTTGGTGGGATGTGAAATGTACAGAAAAGTAACTAGAGAGAAAATAAAAATGAACACCAAATTACCAACTGTTGAAATCAAATTATGCTTTTCATGGCAGTAGAGAATCATTTAAAATAATTTTAAAATAATCTATATGGAAATGTGAAAACATTGAAGATGTATCTGGCCTTCAAATAAAAAACCCAGCACTCTAGGAGCCTGAGGCTATAGGGTTGCAAATGAAAATTCAACTTGGGCAAATTAGTGAGACCCTGTCTCAAAATAAAAATCTGATATTCAATGCTCATTAAATAAAATACAAAATAAATGAGCTGATTGAGAAAAAATAGGTGAAAAGAAATTTTAAATAAGTAGTATAGTACAAACCAAAAAGTGGAAACAAAGTAATACATAGCATACAAACCATAGACCACCTTTTAGAGAAATAAAGGTCAATAACCACAAAAGCTCTACACTACAGAATACTTGAAAATAAAGAAAGGGAAAGAGATAGAGAGAGAAGGAAAGAAAGAAAGAAAGAGAGAAAGAAAGAAAGAAAGAAAGAAAGAAAGAAAGAAAGAAAGAAAGAAAGAAAGAAAGAAAAAAAGAAAGAAAGAAAGAGGAAAACTCCCTTAAATTCTATTTCATTTATATAATCCTCCAAGAGGTTATTACTAAGTTTTGGGGTGCTAGAATCTCCTTCTAGAGGTAGCTGCTAGGCTCTTTCTGGCTGAACAAAGAATTGGTAAAACAAGTGCAAACAGTGGTAAGGTGTTACATTTATTAAAGGTAGGAATGAAACAGTCTCTGAAGAATGAATTCAGGCCAAATACAATTAGTAAAATAAATACACTCTACAGGATGAGAGTCAGCTACTGCAAGAGAGCACATTAGCAGAGTACTCAAAGGCAATTGTCCTTTTTTGTACTTCTGTGCTGCTCAGACCTCGTATCAGATCTATGCCATCCTTTCGAACATTTGCTCGGGTTCAAGTGAGAAGTCCAAATGTAGGGCATTGGGAACTGTTCTGTGCATGTGTCCCAGGATTTTGTAACAGTTCACGCCTATTTCCCCAGCCAGTCTTCCATGCCCTATTCTCCCACTTCATTTCTTGCCCTGAGGTGTACATATATATAGCCACAAAAGTCTTTATGTGGTGCTGAGGGAGTAGAGGTCTATTCATGTAACTATGTTCTCCTGGAAGGGGTCGTAGATCCTACTTCCTGTGGATTAGTGCTCTCCAACTACTTCTTGGTGTTGTGGCTCATTGGCTGAGTCTGAAGACAAAATGAAAACAATTAGTGATTGTTGAGCTGTGTGTTTGATGGGACAAAGAAAGTAAATTTACCATTCGGTTATGAATGTAGAGCCCAAATATGAGGAGGAAGTTTGTTTTCCACACTTCCTGTGGAGAAGAAATTATGGCAAAGAAGGATGTTAGATAAATTATCCAGAGCCTGAGAACCATAGACTTAGCAAGATTAGTTAAGTTATGGATCTAATTAAAAATTAGGGTCTCAGTACAGGTGTCCATTTAAGCTGTGGTGAAAGAGTCATTAGTGAATCTATTTGTCTGCACCTGGAACAATACTGAAGTCTTGATTTTTGAAGAAGAATCTTAGGTCTTCCAGAGGTTCACAGGAGTAACTTTCTTCTTTTGGGTAGTCTTTTTCTTCAGAAAGTTCAAGTGGAGCTTGTTTTTTACTAGAAGGTGAATTCAGCTATCTATCTGTGCAGTGGGTATGGCAATTACCATGGAAAAGAGTCTCTTACATGTTAGCTTTAAATGATCTGTGGGAGTCCTTTATTTCCGAGTTTAAATGAGCGCTTGGTCTCCAGAGTGGACATTAGGTGGTCCCACTGGAGCAGGAGCTCGAAGGACTTTCTCCCCATACAGTTAGTCTATCATACTTGCTCTGGATTAATAAGATATTGAAGGAGTCTCATGATCTCTGGGTCTACTACCCTATGAGAAAGTGGAAAAGGGATTATGATTTGTATCTAAGGGTCTCCCAAGATTCTCATGTACTTAGGTGGGGCTTTTCAGAGATGGCTGGATTTAGGGTGTGCGGTACTGGGATCAGGAGTAAGTGGTATTAAACTATTCCACTGATTGGAATTAGTATAGTTCTGGGTGTGGTCAGTGGAAGCCTCACCTAGGTGTGGGTGGCAATGATCAATAGGCTTATATTCTGGATTTATATAAAGGAGAGAGGGAAGGAAGGCTTCTGCTGTTGCTCGCTGCCCACTGCCTGCTCTCTCCATAGACTGTTTCTCCTCTGTGACGCCCATCCACCATGCTGTCCTGCCTTGAAGCCAGATGAATATGGACTGAAACCACCACCAACTCTGAGCTGAAATAAAACTTTCTCTCTTTAACTTTGAGTAATGAGTATTTTGTCTCAGTGATAAGAAAAAAATAACTAAAAAAAAGGCTTTCCATATAACATCTCAAATTTACTCATATTTGTTTGAGTTTTGGAGAAATTTGAACCCTCATGAGGGCTATTGGTAATAACTGAAACAAAGACTGAAACATTTCTTAGCAAAGTTTTTTGCAGAACTTGCTTTAGAGTCTGGTTGTCTCTCATAATCTTTTGAGAAGATTGAGGTCCCCATGTAGAATGGAGGTGGTAGTTTATTCCTGAAATTTTTGCCAACCCCTGAGTTATTAGAGAGACAATAAAAAGGCCCATTGTCATTCTGAAGGGACTGGGATAGTCTAAACCAGGGAATTATTTCTTTGAAGATCACACTGACTTCTACAGCCTTTTCTGAATGGGTAGAGAAAGCCTCAACCCAACAGTGAAGGTGTCAGTTAGGACCAATATCTACTTAATTTCCCTACTTGATAGCATGTGGATAAAGTCTAATTGTCAGTCTTCCCTATATGTCCCTCTCCTCTGGCAAATTCTAACAAAGAAAGTGTTTGGGGCTTACCAGGGTTATTGTAGGTATACAGTAGGCAAGCTTGGCAGATCTATTGGGTGATCATCAATAGTCCTAACCCTGTGAAAATTTGGGTGACTATTTCCAATGTAGCATCTCTTCCTGTATGGAAAGAATCATGAAAGCTTGTTAAAGCCTTCCACTATGTCCCTTGAGAAAATATCAGTTTATTTTCTAAATTCCACCAGTGTCCCTTCTTAATAATCTCTTGTCCTAAGCCCCATTTATCTTCCTAGGGGCTACAGACTTGTTTTAATTTTCCTCAGGAACTGGGAATAAGGCCGGGATTTATAGGGGCTATAAGGTTGCTGTTCTTATTTTCTTAGTGGCCTTTTGATTTCCTAAACAGACTTTAAACATGTCTTTTTCATGTCCCTTACAATGAATTACAGCAACCTTTTGGGAAGACACACTGCTTCTAGGAGTTGTAGAATATCCTGCTTGTGCTTTATTGATGATTGTTTATTGGTTAGCAAGGCCCTATTATTTCCAGGTTACTACATGGACATGTAATACCAAGAAGGCATATTTAGAGCGTGACTAGTTATTTACCTTTTTGCCTTTTCCTAATATTAATATCTAAGTAGAAGCTATTAACTCTGCTTTTTGAGGTGAGGTCCCTAGGGGAAGGAGTTTGGCACTATGATCTGTTATGAGCTGAAAACTGCATAATTTGCCTTTTGATGTACCCTCCAGGAGTTACGAAGCTCTGATTAGGGGTACCCTTAACCACAATTATGGCTATAGATCTAGAGGAGGGTGTTCTAGAGAAGGAAGTTAAAACAGATAATAGAATTTGCTGACCCAAGAGGTCCAGGTTCTCTCACAGGAGATGGAGTTGTGTGGACAAGGCATTCAGATTGCCGCAGACCTCTTCAGTCTTCGTCAGAGAGGGAGGACTGAGATTTTTGGCTGGCCCAGTCCTGTCTAGGTGTAGGGGCAGTCAGTCCTCCAATGGCATTAGGCAGGCACATCAGTCACCTGACAGTCCGAGCAGGGCAGAGATGGAAGCTTGGCGCAGCCACACGCCCAGAGTCCAAGCTTCTTGCATTGACAGCAGGAACTCTTTCCTCAATCGTCCTTTAGTTTTCCCTTAAAACTTAAATGCCTTGGGTGTGCTTAAAGCATTGCCAACTGTGACAGCTATAACTTTGGTCTGTGTTTTTCTCCTGCTTCTTCTCTTTTCATCCTCATCTAGGTTCTGATTGTTGAACACAGAAAAGACTGTGTCCATCATTTGGGTCTTAGGGGTCCAGCTGAAGATTTTGTAATTTATACTAAATACATGGGGCTGGACAATTAGGTTGTCCCACCAGTGACTGCTCCTCCTTGTAAGATGGATCTACGCTTGTGTATTTATGAAAGACTTCTACTAATCAACCATGGGAGATAGATGAATTTTCCTTTTTTGCCCTGTCTAATCTCACTCACCTTGCCATATTAACAAACTGCTTAGTACCTTTTCATTCTCATAAAAAGAGAAGCTATTGTGCCAAACATTATTTTTAATCCCATCATTTGTGTTATAGTCTCAGTTTGTTCTGCCAAAGAGCCAACAGCCTCTGGAGAGTACTTCCCTTCCCTTCATTTCTTCCCCACTCCCACATGGTTGAATGGTAGGAAACTAATCCTGGTGCCATGCAGAAGTTTCCTGGGTTCCCCAGCTGAGGGGAAAGAGAGAGGGAAAAACAAGAAACAAAACAAAACAAATAAAATCTTTTGCTGCCCTAGATTTGAGAGAGAGAGAGAGAGAGAGAGAGAGACAGAGACAGAGAGACAGACAGAGAGAGAGAGAGAGAGAGAGAAACAGAAAAAGGTACACAAAAGGGTCTTAAAACCTGGGTGGCTGAGCCAAGTGTGTTTCTGGTTTTAGGAGTGCTGGGGTCTTCTTCTAGAAGTGGTTTCTAGGATTTTTTTTCCATCCTGAGCAAAAAATTGCACAAGACAAGTACAAAGGGTAGCAAGATTTTACGTTTGTTAAAGGTAGGAAAAGAAACAGGCTCGCAGAGAAAGTTTGGGCCAAGCGAAAGTAGGAAAATAAATACAGGATGAGAGTTGGCTACTGTGAGAGAACACGTCAGCAGAGAGCTCAAAGGCAACTGCACTTTTTGTATTTTCCACTCCTCAGTGTGACACCAGGTCTAGGCCATCCTATCAAAATTAGCTCAAGTCCTCATGAGCAGTCCATGTGCAGGGCTCTGGAAACTATCCTGCCCATGTGTCCTGGGATTTTGTGATGAACAGATCATGCCTACTTCCCCAGGTAGTCTGCCACGCCTCATTTTCCTGCCTCATTTCAGTAGCCCATTCTTTACCTGTAGAGCATACTTATTTTCCTACTAGTTGACCCGAACTTGCTCTTCAGAATCTGTTTCTTTTTCTGCTTTAATTCATGTAAGATCTTGCTATTGTTTGTACTTACCTTGACCACTTCTTTCTTCAGGGCAGAAAGAACCTAGAAACTACCTTCAGAAGGAGACTCTACCACCCCAAACTTCAGTGACAATTATAATTTCTCTCCTTGGATCATTGAAATATATTAAAATGGCCTCTAGCAAAAGGACATTGCCTCCAATGTCTGATTGCTTGAGTGTGAAAAGTGACCCATCTATTGAAGCAAAGGATGACCAGGGTTTCCATGGCAAGCTTTGATAAAGGTCTAAGGCACTTTTGGGTTTTCATCTTCATAACAATGTTCAGGTCTTTGTTTTCAGGCTTTACGGGACTAGATAATTTATAAATTGTATTCATTCAAAAATTCCATGTACAAGTTTATACTGGATGGTAGTCTCCAAGAAGATCCACAGGGCAGGAGGCCATATTTCCTTTATTTTACCACTTCCTCACTCTCTACTTCATCCACAATCCTCTGCAATGTGATCTTTGTTCCCACTATTGAGATGAAAGTTCTACTCTAAGTGACCATATTGAATACCTTCTACTTTGTTTTACTTTACTTTGCTCTATTTTCTGATAATTAAAATCACTGATCACTTTCCTGATTTCGTATCTCCTTTTTTCCTTAGTCATCATCCCTCCTAAGCACTTGTACCTCCAGTGCAAACAGACTACAGACACAAACACACACACTCACTTTCACATGCACACAAACACACTCACTAACACACACCACACACACACACACACACACACACACACACACACCATGCTTTACTCTCTCTCTTTCTGGCTTCTGTAATACTTTACTAGTCTTTCAAAAGTTTTCTTTAATCTTCCAATTTTCTCCCTCACTTCCTTTCTTCAATCCTCTTAGTGTAAGTTTCTGCTGAATTTCTTTCCTGGGGCCTTCTGTCTCCTATTTAAATGCTCATTTCTTCGCTGATGTACCTTCTCTCACAGGGGCAAGTCTATTTTATTTATTTTAATGCAAGTTTTAGAGAAACAATAGAGCAAGTCTTGGCTCTGCTAAGTAGTTTGTAAAAGCCACTGTTTAACCAGAAGAGACTGAGAGTGCAGAAGGGAAGGCTAATAGGACTGGGAAGTGCGGGTCCCTGGGGAACTGATAGGTCAGAACAAAATCCTAGGCTACAACCTATAGTTCAAAGGGAGTTATTAATACATTTTCAACAGTGGCAACAGGATCTCAGACTGTTTGTTTTAGAAAGATGATAGGGTAGTGGGCTGGAGAATATTCATAGTAAATGAGAAATAGTTTTGAGTAGTGTCCACCTCCCCTTAATTGACACTGTGTTGTGAAAGAATCTGAGCATATGTTGAGGTTAAGGTGGAAAAAAGTCCTTGATTATATGCATCCAGGTATTGTATAAAAGAAATTTAAAAAAAAAAAAAAACTTTTGAGCCAATGTCTCATAGTAGAGCCTAACAGAATCGGCAAATAATCAAAATGAGGATATTATATTTCCTATAGCTGGAGTTCTAAAATTCTTTACTAAACAAATTGTCGGTTCCTATAGCTGGAGTCCAAAAACTTATTTCTCTGCTTTACCAAATCATGATAAAAATGCATCCAACACCAGTCCAAACTGTAGAGAAAGAGAGAGACTCCTAAATAAAAGTGATTTCAGTGGCTGCATATGACCCTTCTTTTCTGTCCTGCTTGTTTAGTGAGGGTCAGCTACTTTATGGGCATAGATGACAGGAGAATGCTTGGAACTGGAGTTCCAGGCCAGAGGCTCAACTCAGGGTTCTGAAGAATCAGGTCTGGCCACTTGTTCCAAGAGGCCAGCTGAACAATGGTGCAAAGACCTGAAAGGAATTTATTCGCAGTGTGATTGCAACATGGAGGAAAACAGCAGTCCATTGGACTGAATGTCTGCTTGAGGTGCTCACTGTCCTGGCTAATACAGTAAAGGTTGGGGCTTGCATAGCTGGCAGCCTGCTCTGGCTGACCATTATCTCAGGATGGGTTATGCTGGCTGCCTTGGTGATGAGAAAGTTGCTGTTGCTTTGGGGGTGGGGGAGTTAGTCTCAATTCCTGTCACAAGACCTAAATCCACCAGCCCCAGAGAGAAAGACTCAGAGACAGGATAAGTCAGAATGAAGGCAGAGATGCCAAGCTGTTATTCTGCTTTTAGTTACCCACTGTGCATCTGCAGGCCCCAGAGAAGGGTCAGGGCTTTTAGGAAAAGCACCCTCTAAGTTCTTACTACATTTCTTTTCTCCAGAATGAAACAAAGCTATTATCTGACCTTCAGAAAAATCAGGACTTGAGAGAAAACTGGTGCTGGAAAGAAAAGAATGGATTTGGGGGCGATAAAAGATAGAGTTGAAATCCTGGATGGAGGCATGGAATCATAATAATTTAAGTGTCAGGGTGAAGAGTTCATACAGAAATTTGGGAAGGAAGGACTGAGAGTCACGAGGGCGAGCAAGAGAGCGGCACCCAGACAGGCCGGTTGTGATCCAGAACTGTGCAAAGTGTGGCAGAGAGGCGAAGCATGACAGCCAAGTCAGCCAGTTTCAATTGGAGTGCTAATCCCTCTTCGCAGAGGAAGTATGCTGAAATAACTTGGTGTGAACAAATCTTATTTTTTGGGTCTCTCTGCCCCACTTTCTCACTTTGAAATAATCAATTGATTTTTTGCTTTTGTTTCTACTTTCTTCAGAATTTCTCTGACTATAAAATCAATCTCTTCTTCGCTCACTGGGACACTTACTCTATTTTATAGAATGAAATGTTGCCCAATTCTGGAATTGAAAGTAAAGCTAATTAAAATGGTCAAACTAAACTATTGTAGTTCTGTCCTTTGACAGCTTTTATCACAGGGACAACTTCCAAAACACCTGTCTTCTGTCAGTGTATCACTTCCAAAAACTGCATTTGGCTTCATCACATGGTATCTAGGAAATGCGAGATGCAATAAGGATTTAATGGAAATATGAGTCAGGGGAAGATTCACATTCCAAGAGAAATAAGATTTTTCTCTATTGTCCAAATAACTGTGGCGGCCAGGTTATGTGCCATTGCTCTGCCATCAAAGGACATCTGTGGCATTTGTACAGAATGAGAAAGCAAGTGGAGCAAGAAGAGAGAAATGGTGAACAGGGCAGCTGGAAGACTGTCACTGTATTGCAAAGGAGAAATGAGGATGCTCCAAATTAATGTCCGCAGCCCACAGAATGGATATGGAGTAGATTAAAGATGGAGTTGGAATCATTGACAGAGTTGTGACATCATGATAATTTGTTTGGCAGGTTGAGGAAAAGCTTGCTCAGAAAGCAGAATGAAGGGCTTGGAACATGAGAAAAACTCCAAGTGTGGTGTCACAGTGGGCCAACTCTAGTTTGAGAAATATGAAAAATGTTGCACAGAGGAGAAGTGTGAGGTGACTGGAAGGACTCCATTTGACTTAGTTGCGAGGATAATTGACCTTGGCAAGAACAATTCCAGAAGAAGAGTGGGAGGGGAAGACAATTTAACTAAGTTCATTTCTTCTCCTTCTATTCACCCCTTTCTGAAACCCTAGTATTGGAAGGAGAGAAAACGAAGCTGTGTCAAACTGAAGGTCCAGTCTGCTCCTTTTGAATGGGAAATATTTCAGGATGTTTACAAATAAAGGAGAGGTCAGCTTGAAAGGGAAGAGAGGAAATGCAGGGGAGAAGTAGAAATTCAAATGCGAAGGAAAGAGACAGATGTAGGTGAGATGCGCATCAACTTGTATAACTTGTAGGTGTGGACGGGGAAGAGAGATAGAATTCACATGTCACAGGCTCATTTTCTAGGCTCAGCTTCAGAGAAATGGGACAGAGGGCTCCAAAGGATGCTAGTGTACATACTAAATGTGAGGGTAAATGAGAGGAGGTAAATAGATACAGTAAAAATTGTCTGAGCAGTAGCTCTAAAAATTTACTTATGGTTTTCAAATGGAATAAACAATTCTTATCCTCTGTAGAATTTTAAGTCTGTTGAAATCTGTACTGGACTGTTTGGAACAGTCCGGGAAAGGGAAGCCTTCTTTACTCCCTGATTCTGGGATTCGGTCTCCTTGGGTGAGTGGAGAGGAAAGACCCAGTGGATTGGATAAATTGGTTATTCTTCAGTGAATCCCCAAAGAAAGTCTTAAAAATTTAGGCTACAATGTTGATTCTTATAAATTTATGTTCTTGCCATAGAATTGTCCTATCAAATCCTTATAGAACCTTGTGATGGGGTGGTATCCATTGGTTACATAACATCAAATCCATACAACAAATTTGGATCTTTCACCACATCCTGTGATGCTCTTCAGATGCCTGAGAGTCTAGATTAAAGCTTTAATCTTTGAGTTAATCCTAGTCTCATTGATGAAAAACATCTTTCCTCAGAAAAATCCATGAGCTCCCTCCTCTTCTGATTAATGCCACCTGAGGACAGAAAGCCAATAACCTATATCCAATAACTGACTCACCATGCTCTGTTTGGGATGCAGTGAGATGTGCTGTTAGATTCCATAAGAAGCTGAATTACAACTGTGGTTTATAGATACTGAACAGGGTGGCACCAATGACTGCAAATTGTATGTTGACAGCTTTGGGAATTACATATCACCAGATCTATAATTATTGATTGCTCTTATAGATTGTGGCTGGTTGGTTCCATAATGTGTAGGTCCCAATGGGATGACTTTTGAATTACACACATTTCTGTGTGTATATGATGTATAACATATGTATATGTACAAGTGTCTAAACACACAACAAAGGACTCAGCTTTTAGAAAAATAGTAATAATTGTTTAAGAAGCATTACAGGTAAGGGAAACAGACTAAGTCATGGTAAGAAGAATCTAATAATTCTTATCTCTGTCCACTTTGCAGGTCCACTGCTATTGTTTTTTGTGAGTGAAACATGTTGCTTCACATCTTGATTCAGTTTGGTGACAATTTCTCTAAAGGACCATGTGCTCTGGTCTGTAATTATGCCGTCTTTAAACTGCTGATTAATAACAGTGGTGTAGTAGAAGTGTGAGAATATTCATTTGGTGGCAGAACCCGACTTCAGTCAGTGAGAAATTATCTACAGTTTCTACTTTCTCACTTAGTATGAATGATTTTCTGCAGACATATTAATGTTTGTGGTTACAGAATATTTAATTCCCACAAATTTGTCAGGGAATTACATAATGTGTTTATGCACTATCAATATGTAAATTCTGAAAAAAAAATCTGAATGGTAAAACACACCCATCTTTGAGGATTTCACCTAAGGAACTGAGAACCTGCATTTGTACACAACCTGCTGCAAGTGAATCCCACTTGCTCAAACACTGAATGACACTGTGATGATCTTTTAACTTCTATCTACTGTAACTCGGTGGCTTCTAAATTTTACTGCACTTTGGATTCACCATAGCATCTTTGAAAAATACTGAGATTTGCTTCCTGCCCAACCTGATTTAATTAAGATGAGATATAGGACTCTCCAGTGGTGCAATTGGTTAGCCGGTGATACTCATAATAAAGATGAGCTGTAACAAGGCATTGGGGTTAAAACTTCCTCAGGTCCTTCCAGCATACAGCAAAGTTTGGAGACTGCTGGTTTAACCCATAGTAGAGTTATTTCTAGAGTCATGAGCCTCTACATAGTTCAAACTGCACATTTTGAAGAAAACTCAATGACACTTCAGTTAAATCAGAGGCATTGTTCTTGGGTTAAAACACCACAGGGTATTTTGTTATGTGAAGGGTTTAGTTCTGTGGGGGTTTTTTGTCCATTTTGCTTTCTTTATACCTAGTCATGACATCACTATTTTAAATCACACCAGCACAAAGACCTTTAATTTTCTACTTTAATTATTGTCTTGGTTACTTTTTTGTCATTGCTGAGAGAAAATACCTGATGCTCAAGATTAAGGAAGAAAGGTTTATTTAGCTCACAGTTTGCGGAGGTTTCAGTTCACACTCGGCTGGCTCCAAAGCAGAGTGGCACATGACAGAGGGCAACAGTTCATAGTGGGGGAAGATAGCAAAAGCAACAAGAGAAAAAGGGGAGGAGTGGTGAGAGCAAGGCTCTTTCTCTCCCTTAAATTGTATGTAAACTATCTGCCCCAGAACAGGAGTAGCATTCATACCCATAATCCCAGAATTGGGCTATAGAGCAGTCAAAAACTCTAAAACCAGCCCCATGACTGCATGAGGCTTTGGGAGGACATACAGACACAAACCATGACAATTATATACTTGATAGCAGTGTAACTGAGGAAAGCGGTATGGCAGCTGCATTTAGCTACTCACAGCCTCCAAAATAATCTTTCAACAGCTGATACTTAATTTTATAACAAGTGATTTTTCTCCTCCAAATTAAATGATAGTTTTGCAATCATCCTCTTTTAAAATCTGCCCCATTAGTGTTACAGCTATGTATAAACAAAGGATATTATTTGTCAGCATAGTCTCAGCAAACTGTATCTGCTCTTTGTTGTAGGCATTTGCAAAACAGACACACACATACACACAAACACACACCCTACGTAAATGAAAGGAAGATTCCAGAAACCCTTGAGGTCAGTTTGATTTTCAGTTGATTTCCGTTCTATCTCATTTATTCAATTGGACAAAACTTACTAATTAATTTCAGTTAGTGCCATCCCAGATTCACATACTTTATGCCGACTTTATGAAGATATAGGGGAGATTTGATTAAATTAAATGGGTGGAATGTGGAATTTCAAGAATGAGAGAACTACTTTTTCAGGTTAAGAGTGTGAATATAAAAGCATGTAGATTCCTATGTTGCAACAAAACTGAAAAAAATTAAATATTTTTTTCCACTGATGTAGCAGGAAAATTCTCCTTTTTGATGATTGAATTATAATGTAGCAAATCCACTTTGGTTTATGGAAAGTGTTTTTCATTGTTAAAGGAATCAAATAAATTAGTGATAAGCTTTGTCAGCAGGGAGCCTGCAGCAGTCAATTTCCCAAGGGAAGAAAGACTAAAATGTATACATTTAGTATTTGTCACAACTTAAAAGAAAATAACTTGAATTCACGAGTGTGTGGCTAGTTCTGCTACCAGGAGCTTCAAAACTAGAATTTGTTTTCATAAGCAGATGCTGTTTTTCTCATCATTTTGCATTGCTAGCCATCCAAATAGCAATTAAGGCACAGCAAGTTTCAGAATCTGTGTGGCAGCATCACGAGAAGCACAACTTCATGAAGCCAGCATTCTCCAAGGGGCTCCTTATTCTAGCCTTCCTTGTTCACTGAGAAATTGGAATCCTGGCTGCAGTTATCATTTGGAGGTCACCAAAACCAGAGAGAAAATATATAATAACTGGGGAATATCTTTTGAATGAGCTATCATGATAAGCACACAAGGTTTAACTAAGAATGACCCGGCCCATGTTGCGGAGTGAAATATTATAAAATAAACATATATTTAGAACTTCAAATAGCATGCTTGTGGTTCCAGTGTTTGAGTGAATCTTCACTCAGTAGGGAGTTATACTTTCACTAGGGAGACACAGAAATGATAGTTATGTTCTCAGCCCACTGAGGCTCTGTTTTTCTTTTTTTTTTTCTTTTTCCCTCCTTTTTCTTTTT
>NW_004955463.1:12150827-12185770 GCF_000276665.1 Chinchilla lanigera
AGGTCAGCTGCTGGAGATGAAAGGTGTCTGGAATGCTCTCCCTTCCCCACACAGCCTCACTCTGGGTCCATGTCTTACTTTCCTCTCGTTGCTGGGACAAAATACCTGACACCCAAAATTAAGAAAGGAAAGGTTTATTTTGCTTACAGTTTGTGGAGGTTTCAGTCCATATTTGGCAGATTACAAGGCAGACTGGAACATGGCAGAGAGCTACAGCTCATGGTGACAGAACACAGCAAAAACAACAAGCCCACACAAGGGAGGAAATGGCCAGAAGCACCCTCTTTCTCTCTATGCAAACTATCCACCCCAGGGCGGGTGGAGCTCTCACACCCATAATCAATCAAACTCTAAAAGCCTGCCCCATGGCCGCATGAGGCTTTGAAGGGACACCCAGAAACAAACCATAGCAGTCCGGCTCTGCTTTGACTGCAGCTCAGTTACCAGGTGTGTGCCTTCTTTGCAGTCACACAGCACTGTCTCCTTTGAAAAGTCTCGTAGCCAATAGCATTGCCCATGTGGCCCCATGGCAGTTCTCCAAACCCTAAGTCCTGATGTGTTAAAAGTGGCTAGGAGTTTCAAACTCCTGTACTCAGGTATCAGGGACAAAGATACTTAGCAATGCATTCATCAGTTTTAGTTCCTCCCTTACATTTAATATCATCATCATTATTTGTTTAGTAAAAAAGAGATCTGACTAGGGAGGTAATCCAGCAATATGATTTCTCTTGAACGCAAGCAAAGAAAAGCAACAGCAAAAAAATATAAGAATCATCCAATCAACTTTGATGCAGCATTCAATGTTTGGGGTCACTAAATAGATGTTAAAGTAAACTAGGGTGAGTTGAAACCTGAGCAGATTTATGGCAAAGGCGCTGCCTGACTCTGGGGGTCATAGCAGCACAGCCTTGGGCACTGGTCCTCCTGCTGCACCAGTCAAGGAGAGCAGCAGTGATGAAAGCCAGAAGAGTGGTGGCCAATGTGGACACGTGGGGAAGAACAGAAGGTGCAGTGACCTAAGATCTGTCTTCCAGGGAGGGGTGTCAGGAACTTTGAGGTTATATAGAAAAGGGGACCAGAGGTAAGGGTTGGGAGTTTGTGTGATGGGGGTTATTTAGCTGAAAAAGCAGGTAACCCTGGGTCAGGTCACAGTCTGGTTGGTCTGGCTGGTTATTATGTCAAGTCTGGTTCTGCAAGGTTCTGATGTCATTTCTGCCTGAGGGGGTGTTATGGTTTATGTTTAGATGTCTCCGTCAAGCCTCATGCGGTCATGAGGCTTTTTTGGAGGTGGTTGAGTCTACAGTGTGTGATGCTGGGATTAAGGGCATGTGATTAGTGAGTCAGCCCACTGATTGGTTTGGCATAGTTCTGCCTGGGACTAAGGGTGTGAGTGCTACACCCCCACCTCACAGTGGGTAACTTTCAGACAATATAAGGGGCAGAAAGAGGCTTATCTTTCCCTTGTTGCTTTTGCTGTCTTCCACTGCCATGAACATTTACCCCTCCACAGTGACACTCTGCCTTGGAGCCAGTTGACTATGGACTGAAACCTCTACAAACTGGGAGCTAAATAAACTTTTCCCCCTTTAACCTTGGGTGTTGGGTATTTTTGTCTCAGCAGTGAGAAAAATACCTTCGATGGGAGCAATTTGGTTTTCATCAGAAGATAAATGCTCCTGCCAAGGGAGGTAGCCTCATACTGGGGGCGTGGGGGCAATCTCATCACAGGGTCCTCTGCCTGCAAGGCTCACTGTGGCTAGCAAGTTTAGGGTAACAACTGGAGACTTCTAGGTATGACTCCAGTGGGGCAGGAGCAGGATGTTGTAAAAACTGACTGTTGGCAATCTATTGATTATGCTGTCTCTACAACTCTTGAAAATACCTTAGTTACTCTTATCTTGCTGTCTTCGGCTTTTAAGGGGAAAGATTACCTGCTTTAGATGAAAACTCCTTAAATTATCAACATGTGTAGGAGCAGAATTAAACAAGACTCTGACCCAACATTTTAAGGTCATAAAGGAAACAGATACAAAATTAAGATGCCAAGCTTTCACCCTGCTTTTAATTAATTACTCACTGGACACCTGTTCATTGGTTGTGATTTACAGCTAGATACCCCTCCCACAAAGCCTCACCATGCATATATGGGGCTTTGGGGAGGTGGCTAGATCACTGGCATGTGATGTTGGATCTGTCCACTGATGGGTTTACAGCTGGGTACCATGTTGGGAGGTGAAACCTGTTGGGAAGAGGTGGGTCACTGGGGGTGTGGGCTGGAAGGGTGTGTTTATATACATCCCTTCTCCTCTCTTGATCCCTCACTGCTTCTTGCCTGCCAAGCCATAGGGAAGTCTCCTCTGTCATGCCCCTCTTCCCTGCCACCCTGCCTTGGAACCACCTGACTATGGACTGAAACCTCTATACACTGTGAAATAAAACAAATCTCTCCTCCTTTAACTTGTGGGTACTGAGTATTTTGTTCCAGCAATAAGAAAGTAACAAATCACCCAAGTGAAGAGTCAGGGCTTTTAGCACAAGTAGTTTCAATATCCATGTTACAAGTAGAGTTGCATATGCTGACATAACCTGCCTAGTAAATGGAATTGTTTAACTGATTATAGCTACTTCTTTCTAAACTTTTTGAATATATTCAGTGTTTTACTCATACTGTCTTTAAAATTTAAAGTTCTTATATTACAAATTTTTAATTTTTAATGAATAAAATAAAGAAAGGTTAATAAAAGGTGAAAATAAAACATCTTTGATTAAATTATAGAAGATTGGGTCTACAAATGTATTTTTATTGTGTATACACATCAATATTTCACCCATATCTTTCACTGGAATAAAAATATAGATGGTAGGACAGGTGTCATGATTCATTGAGGCTCTCAGTGGTCCCTGGGAAAATAGCAGTGGGATGAGGAAAATGTAGATAAGAGACACGATTGAGGTCAGGTGGAGGTCCTCTCTCTCCTGACGGGAGGAGAAGAACTGAACTACAACAGTAGGGGTATTTATTTATACTTTTAAAAAGTTAATATCATGAGACACAAGGTTGCCTAGTGACTAATGACTGAAATTGTCCAGGCAGGATGCCCTTCTCAAGACTGAGGTAGCTTGACTGCTTCAGGCATTCTGGTCCTGTCCTGCCCCCACATAGATGACCAATTACCAGTTTAAGACATTCTCTACAGACAGGGATGTATCTGCTGTGAGTTCTTTTGCTTAATTTAGATGGAAATCATAAAAACACAAACTATTAACAGCTCTGAGCTCTGAATGCCATGATGAAAGCTTGCTGGGACCAAAACAAAAGTCTCCTGGAGCTGCAGTGAAAATCTGATATAGCCATGCCAGGCTGTGAGGCACTGAGGGCAGCCATGGAAAAAAATAACAATAAAAATAAAAGGGAAGTCCAGAGCCTTTCCTCCTCTTTCTCATTCAAGATAGATGTTGGCAATAGGGCTGGAAAGCACTAATAAAGTGGAGGGATGCTGCTATCTAGGCCCTTATTATAACCTCAAATCACACAGCAAAGCTGCAGGGAATATGAGGAGTAAAATCGAACCTCACAATGGTGTCCATTGATCCTAATTCTCCACAGCTACTTAATAATGCCATCATATCTTAGCATTGTGTAACTGAAAAAGTGAGACAAAAATTGACATTAGAGGTTATTGCTTAACCCAGGAAGACTTTTTTTTAAGAGTGTGTGTAGTTTTTTGCCCTCTCTCTTTCTCCCTGTCTGTCTGTCTGATTTCTCTGTGTAACTCTCTTCCTGTGGTGGTTTGAAAACTGGTGGGTAAGTTATACCACCCAGCTGAACTGAATCACCACGGTGCTTGGTGTGTGAGACCCACCTGAGGACTGTTGCTAGCAGAATAAGAGGCAGAAGTGGAGAAGAAGTGAGGCTGTTGGGAGCTGAGAGAAGCTGTTGGGTGCTGTTAGAAGCTGTAGGAAGCTGTTGGTTCTCTGGAGCTTGTCATGCTGGCTTTCTGATGAACTCAGCTGTTCTCATCAAGGAGCTCAAGACCTTGTTGTAGCTGAGAATAGCTTCGGTTCACTTCAGGAAAGCTCTGGTCCACACATTGAGCATCACTTCCTGGCTCCAGAGTGGAAGATGGTGCACTGTTCAGTCTCCTGGAGAAGCTTGTAGTATTGGCTTTGCTGATGGGAACTCAGCTTTCCTCATCATTGGAGGAGCTCCCAATTACTGTTGCTGAGGATGGCTGTGGTACTTTTCAGGGGAGCCCTGGTTTTTAGGTTGAGCATCACTTCCTTGCTCCAGTACCGATCCCTCAGCCTGCCGGCACAGATCCTTCATCCCACTGGCACAGACTTTCTAGCTTCTACCACTGAACTTTGGGCCTTCCCAGCACAGATCCGTGAAACAGGCCTGCATGAGATGTCGTCATGGGCTCTCGGCCTCCAGCTGGACTCATGGGAGGCACTGATATGGGCTGTAGATCTTCAGCTGAACTCTTATAGGACATTACCATGGGATCCAGGCCCTCAGCTGGACTCTATGGTCTTTAGTGTGTGGAAAGATTTCCTGTGCTCTCCTGTATATGCTTCTTTGTGTGACTATTATAAATAATCATACAAAATATGTGTCCTGTGTATTACTGTTTCTCCTTACAATAACCCTAAACCACAACACTGCCTTAATCTACCAGTGAAACCAAGGATTCTCCATGGATTTGCTGACTAAATGAGGCTAATTTAGAATGGGCAGATGAGCTCGGGCCCAGTCCCTATGCATGTCACAAACCACAAACCTGATGTCTAAATATTATCAGATAGAATTAGCAAACATGAGAATTTATGCTCAGAATTGTAAGACTCACAGGAAGCCAGCTGACTCAACTCCTAACTAATAAGGCATCAAAATCCACACAGCAGGACTTAGAAACTATTCTAATTTTAATGAGTTCTGAATAGCTAACTAATCAATACCCTCCACCAGTGCTGTGCAGTGTCCACTGGGATTGCCCCTTGCACCTCAGCTGCTTTGGCCCCAACTCAACCCCACAAGTTAAATAAAGCTCTAAACAAAACAGAAACTGCTTCCACCAGCCAAGCCAGGAATGCTCCACCTTCCTCCCTGTCTGCTTAGTTTTGTGTGGCTCATAGAACACAATGCCATACACAGGGTACTGAAAGAGCAGCTCTCACTGTCCCACAGTTGTGGCAGCCAGAAGCCCGAGATACAGGGGTTGGCCAGGTTGATTCCTGTGGAGTACTGCGAGGAAGAGCCTGTCTCCTTGCTTCCCACAGTCTGCTGGCATCCACAGTGTCACCCTGACACCTCTCCTCATCTTTATCAGGTATGGTCCCTCCATACAGAGTCCAAGGTCCAAAGTTGCCCTTTTGTAAGAATATCAGACACATTCTGGCCCACTCCAGTGACTCTTTGACTTTACAACCTTGGCAAAAACTCCATTTCTTCTTATTCCGCAATTTCTATTATGCATTTTGGTCCTTGTTTACACTTTTAATTTCTCCACTCAAAGAAAAAAATGTAATATTTAAAACATGTGTGTCCGATTTATTTCACTTAAGAGTATGTTCTCAAGGCGCATCTACTTATATAGAAATGTCCCAAGTTTATCCTTCTTTATGGCTGAGTAGGACTCCATTGTATAAAAAACCCACATCTTCTTTATCCATTCCTGAGCTTATGGGCATTTGGGCTGTTTCCAAGATTTAGCTATTACAAATTGTGCTGCTATAAACATGGGTGTGCATATATCACTGTGGTATGATGCTTTTATTGTTTGGAGAAGATATCCAGAATGGGAATAACTAGGTGAAATGGAACTTCCAATTTTAACTTTTTGAAGAATCTCCACACTGATTTCCACAGTGGTTGAACCAGTGTACACTCCCACCAACAATGAAAAAGCATTCCTTTTTCCCTATAGCCCAGCTAGTATTTGTTATTGGTTGATTTATTGAATAATAGCCATTCTCCCTGAAGTGAGATGAAGTTTCAGTGTTGTTTTAATCTGCATCTCTCAATTGATCAGTTATGTTGAACAATTTTTCATGTTTATTTACCATTTCTACTTCTTAATCTAAGAAGTGTCTATTCATTTCAAAAGCCCATTTTTGGGATGCCTCTTTAAATTTGGGGGTGTCAAGTTTTTTGAGTTCTTTATATATGCTAGATGTTAGTCCTTTGAGGAACAGCTGGAAATTTTTTTTCTCACTCTGTGGGTTGTCTCTTCACCTCTATTGGTTTCTTTTGCTGTGCAAAAGCTTTTTAATAAGGTGAGCTCCCAGTTGTTGATTCTTTATGCTATTTCCTATGCAATCAGGTTTTTGTTCAAAAATCTTTACCTACACATATGTCTTCTTGAGTTTTACCTATTCTCTTTTCCAGTAGATTTTGTGTTTCTCTTTTAATATTTAGATTTTTGATAGATTTTGATTTTAGTTTACTGCATGGTGGAAGACATATGTCAGGGAGAGGAAGGGGAGAAGGAAGGAAGGAAAGAAAAGAAGGGAAAAATTGAAACAAAGCTTTTGTAAATAAGGAGAGAAAGAAGAGTTGAAGGGAGAGGATGAGAATGAGGAAAAGAAAAGAATCACGATATATCATGTATATGTACAGATTCCCTGTGATGAATGTTATCATTATAAAATTAATTTAAAAAATCAAATAAAGTGACTACTGATACAATGATAACAAATAAATTTGTATGTCTACAAATGTGAATTTCATTAAATAAATGGAGAGTCTATTGCAAAGAAAAAAACAACCAACCAAATAAACTGACAGACAAACAAAAATTATTTCTAAATAAGGCAACATTCTAAGGTACTGAAATTAGGACTTCAACATATCATTTTTTTTTTTTGCAGGTGGGGGCATAAATAATCAACAACACTATGTATCTATCATGCCCAGAAATGGTTCTCTTTGACATATCTGAATTGCCAGCATCACTGTTCTTGCCTATTGGGGCTCTGAAGTAAAATAAGAATTGCTTCAGCAGAAAGGCTGAGATACTGCAGCAATCTTCTGATACTTGAGGTGATGCCAAGAGATCCCTAGCAGGAGTATGTGCTCATGGATATGCTGGGCAAAGGGTGAATCATGCCCTGTGTGAAATTGCATCATGATACTCAGAATGGTGTATGATTATTATGAATTATTTCCAGAATTTGCCATTTAATATTTTTGGGCTGTAGTTGACCACAGGTCACTGAAGCTGCAGAAAGTGAAAGCATAGATAAAGTGATCTTATTAGACAACAATGGCAAATAAGCCACCTGTGTACCAAAGGTAAGGCATGTGGTGCACATTGGAATTACATTTTCCCCTGAGGTGGAAATTAAATTTTAAAAGAAAAATTGGTAATCTTTTTTTTGGTGGGGGGGTACCAGGATTCAAACTCAGGACCTCATGCTTGCCAGGCAGGTGCTGCACCACTGAGCTAAATCCCTGGCCCCAAACTAGTAATCTTTAACAAGTAATGATTCATGAATTTTCAAGAGTTGTGTTCTCTTAACACTTGTGGTCACATTGCACACAGAAAAGACCACTTTGCAGCTGTAACTCTGTGTGCCCTGCTCCAGTCAATCGCAAGCTCAGCAAGTCCCTGCAGCAGGCTGGCTCCCTCTGTGCTCCACTTTCTTGTCAGATCTCACCGCATCCTCACTGCTTACTGTGAGGCTGGAATTGGCTAAAGCTGAGGAGACACCTGGTGGAGACTGGAAGCATTCTTTTCCCAGGATGATTTATAATGTCTTCTTTCCCAATACTATTGCAGACAGCTAAAGAGCAAAATAAATAATATCACAGAATCTTTGTATTTGTGTTTTAGCCATTTAGAGATGTGAGGCAATTATACAAAAGTAATAGAGATGCTGAGCTAATTTAGCCTTCTTACTAGGATAGTTCATACTCTATGAGTTTACTTCCCACCTGTATTTGTTTATTCACTTGCCTGTCTGTAGGTACTAGAGGGACCAGTCTCTGTTTCGGTATGCAGCTCTCGTAGTGAGCTATGGAAGCAGAACACATCATGTTCAGGAGCAGCAATGAGGATGTAATTATATAGGACTGGATCACACAGGGTTGCTAAATATTTTATAAGCTGAGACCCACAAGTAGGGTGTCACAGATAGTGTTGTAAGTGGATGTATGAGAAGTAGAAGGTTAAATAAGTAGGATACTGAACTGAGTAGAGTGGGAGAAGTGGGCTACTAGGACAGAGAGTATGCAGAAAGAAAGGTAGTATTTGTGAATGACTGGTGGCCATGTTAGGGAATACTAATAGATAGCCAGACTACTTTAGGTAGAAGAAAGTTTCTTGTAACTGAAGAAATTCATAACCTAAAGGCTGTGTTGCTCATCACTGACAAGTTGCCTAGCCTCAGGTGTATTCAGCAGGGAATGGCATGGTAGACTGTCCGGGGCTGTGGCATCAAAGCAAATCATTGCATCTGTCCCAGTGTTCCTAACTGCTTGTGTAGTTTTGGGGAATGTGCCAGTTAATTAGCACTGCAAATCTTAGCCCAAAGTCAGTGGTTTGAAAAATCAATCATCTCGTTTTCCTCACAGGTCTTGTCAACAGATCTTGCTTGGGCTTAGCCAAAATGGCACTACGCCTTGTCCCTTGCATCCTCCTGAGACCCACAGATCAGCATGGTCATGTTCTTATGGTGCTGGTGGAGGCTCAAGAGGGTATATAGAAAGAGGCATGCATGAGCATTTGAGGCTAAAACTCAGAAGTACCACAGTATTGCTACTTCTTTGCTCTGCTGGCCAATCAGAGTGTCAAGGCCAATGTCAGAGTCGAGGGATGGTTTAGTATTTCCCACTCGTTTATTGAGAAGTCTTGCAGACAAAGTCACAGAGATGGATGCAGGGAGGGGTGAAAAGCACTGCCACTTATGGCACCATACAGGCCAGACTCTTACACTCTCAACCTTATTCCTCCTTATCTCTAAATTAGGGTTATAATATTTGCCTCTGCAATCAAGAAATATAATAATATACAAAAATCATAATGGGAAGTACAATAACGTGTTAACAGCCACCTTCCCCCACATTTCCAATCCAAACCCTGCCTCCATCCAGCCCGAGGTGCTGGATTGAATGTCTTCCTGGGAAATGCTTCTGGAAGAATGGAGGGTGACAGTTTTTATCATGACCCAGAATGTATCCAAAAGAATAACTTGGGAAAATAAAACTCTTACATTTCCTGATGTTTCCTTCTGAAGTGCAAAGACAATGCAGGAAATACACTTCCTGTCAGAAAGGGCCTCAGGAGGCTGTCTTTCTCTGGAGTAAGGGTGTGTGGACACTCTGCATCCCACATGCTCGCGTACTGCTCCTCCATCCTGGAGCATCGATGTCTTAGTGACTGGGAGCGACAAAGGGAAGGATGCTGAGACTAACCAGGAGGCTTCATTTCCTCAGTGCTACGCTCTAGTTGGAAGTGAGTTCACTTACTGTAGATATTCAGTTATTCACGTATCCACTCGGAGTTATTAATTCATTCCAAACCCATTCACTCCCTAAAGGGACTCAACATTATTTAGGATATAGGATATGTTTCTTTCACATTTCAGCAGCTTAAACCCAAAGACACGGAATATAATTCTTAGAGAAGAATTCAGATATTCAGTTCCCTGTATTAATTTAAGGGAAGAGAGTGAGTTTTCTAAAGCAAGTCTGAATTGTTTTAAGTGACTGTTAAGCCACTGATTAAGAGTTGGCTTTAAAAGAAATCCAGCATCTTACAGATAACAATTGGTGATTCCAGTAGGGACCGTGAAGGAGAGAAGAGAGTTTTCCATATCTGAGCTATAAGTTCCAGTTCAAGACATCACAGATATTTCTCCAGATCGGGTTCTGGCAGACACTCAAGCCTAGTGAGCTACAGTTATTAATATCACCTGAAATTTGGAAGATAAAACATCTGAGCTGAATGAGAATATGAACTCTGTTTAAAGCCCAGTCCATGTGGAGAAGGTCATGCATTGAGAATGAAAGAGAAAGCACCAGACAGAAAGTCATAGTTTCTCATTTTTCAAGGTGCTCCTCCACTGCTAGAGATGAACTTTAAAGACAAATCCACAATAAAGTAAAATGGTATGTTTCTGCTACAAAATCTCAGCTAAATTCTTTTAATGATACAGACACTATTTAGGCAGTTCAAATATTTTTATTGGATTATAGCAAAATCTTTTGGAAACAAATCTATTTAGGAAGTCCATGTGTTCCCTCAGATGTATATGGTTTTTCCCATCACCCTACTTCTTTTTTCTTCATTTTTTTATTCTCTTTAAAATAAAAAAGAAAGGCAATGCTGTGCACCCCCTTTTTCTGAGGTAGAAAAAAGTCAGGGATCAACAACAGTCTAGCGCTCAAGAACAAAGAAATAACAAGTTAGTCTGTGTGTATAAGAAAATAAGAAAATCAGCTGCCATTTCAGACATTCACAGGGAAATTATACAAGACAGCATAGAGAACATGGTTGGAAAAATGAGAGGGAAAATACCAATTCCACACAGTTACAAAGATTCTGGAATTCTCATTCAGCGGACTTGCTTCTACCTCTCCTTCTAGCCTTCTTTGCCCTCCTCCTCACCTGACTGACACTGAGCTGACCTGGACATCCTTTACTGTGGCACAGAGGACAGGACCAGCCAGTGAGCACATATAACGTGGCAGCTACAGAAGTCTGACTAGGCTAGAAGCTATGGTACTGTAGCAAACAGCAACACAAATCAAATTTCTGATCGGTAATGGAAGATGCCTAGACTTGGGAGTCAAACAAATAGGTCTTATAATCTAGGTTGTTAGCATGGCCTTAGACATGAACCACATATACACTAGAGGGCTTAACCATAGTAGGCGCATGTTATATCAGCTCCAGGTGTGGTATTAGGAAAACAGAAGAAATCTTTGTTCTATTTCCTCTATTCATTGAGGATTTAGAACCTATTACTGGTAAATGCCAGAAGGATTTATGTGCAAATTCCTAATGATTGACAGCAATTACCTGGACAGTTAGGATGAGAAGAATTTGGAGAAAGGGTTCAGCAAGAGATAAGGTGGTGATGGATTAATCTGTCTGCCATGAGAAAAGAGGAAATAGGGCAAATGTGCAGTGGAGTCACTATTTCTGAATGAACACACATAGGTAAGTAAACATAAGCAAAAATAACACACGTCTGATCTTCAAGGGTTGCATGGCCTAACGGGTCACAAAAACCAGTAAACTAAGCATTGCTAAAGCTATCTTATTCTGTGGTACCTGAGTAATCTATGGAGATGTCTCTTAGCATACCCATTCCACAAGGAAGTGTCACCAAATCATCCCTTTCCAAAGGGATGATTCATGAGCTTTGACAAATAGCCATGTGGAAGGAAAGAAATATGTATTCCTGTAAGACAGGTCCCACGGGGAAATGCAGCACCATGCAAAGCCATTGTAGGAAAGTCAAAGGCATGAGCGCTTGTAAATTTGGAAAGCAGAATTTATATGGGGAATTGCTAAAGGTGAGCTGAGATGGCTGAGGAAAGGGGGCTCACATAGTATGTTAAGCTCTGTTATGATACTTTATTAAGGTGACTTGTGAGGATAAGTTTGTAGTTTCAAGAAATTCCCATGCACATGAATTTAAAACAACTTCTTTGACAAGTTGAAATTTTAAAAAGTTATGAGATGCCATTAATTTTTATATACACATTCATTTTTCTGCCATGATCTGGGCTATCTCAACTGTGGGGCAGAACCAAAAGATGGAATAAAATTGTGAGCGTTTATATATTACTGCTCTGATCAATTGTTATCCTCATCACCACAAGCAAAAGCCATAATGGGTGGTATAAGTGAAAACTCTAATGGGCAGAATTAGACAGTTTTTGTTCATTTGGTTCCCTTGGTCTCTTCTGTCCTTCCCTCATTACTAATTATTTTCAAATGCCACTGGAATACCTCTATCAGTTTCCCCTGAAAGAGTCAGTCACTCCTTGCTCTGTATAGTCCTGATTCTATTCCTCCAGAATCTTGTTAGATTTGTTCATTTGTGAGCTTCTGGAAGATGTCAGCTCTGTTTCTCAAACTTTTAGAAGACAGGACCTGAATTTATTTATCATGCACTTCTCAAAGTACCCAGACTGTGCTTTGGACACAGCAGGTGCTCAGTAAATATGTGCCCGAGTGAACTGAATGATGATTATTACCTGATGTTATAATTTTAGTCCTCATTAGAGTAGAATTGGTTACCTATCAAGTTTGCACTATAGTTCATAGAGTGTTTTGAATACTTGCCATATTATTAAGTTATTTATATTGCAAAAATAAATTCAGAGACATAGGTCACAATGAGCTTAAACCAGACCTATCTGGTTTATAAAAATGAAACTTGAAAAGCTGAGTATAGTGGCACATGCCTATTATCCCAGAACTACAGAGGCTGAGCCAGGAAGATCTCAAGTTTGAGGTTAGCCCAGACTATGTAGTGAGTTTAAGGCCAACCTATACTACATGGTGAGACCCTGACTTGAAAAACAAAAATAAATAAATAATAAATAATAAATAAAACCTAAAACAACTACAATTGTGATTTTTGTTACCACTGTACAATGTTACACAAACCTAGCTCCAAATAGACAATTGAGCTTATCAGTTGTTAGGGTAAAATTATCCTGCTTTTACAATAAGTATCTCTGACTGGAAATCCAAGAATAAATACATTCATGTGTTAAACACACGGTGGCACACAGTTAAATATAAGGGTGCGTTCCAGGTGTAAGGGGGATGAGAGCACCGAGCGAGGAAATGACGCCTAACCACAGGAGCAGTCATTCTCTGCCAAGTCCAGAAGGAGCTACAGCAAGGAGAGGGGACATCATGAAGAGAGAAGATACTATGGTTCCCCTGGGTCTTTAAGAGAGAGCTACAAGGGAAGTGTATGAGAACAGCAATAATGGTGGTGGAGCTTGTAGTCCCCTGGTGTTCTGGGCAGTACTGCACATACTGGCTGTTACTCGGGGTGAGCAGGGGTGATGAGGCCCACAGCAGGTACATGAGCTCCATTCATGTGATTTCAAGTGATGACATTTTTTAGTGTCACATGAAATGGGACATGATTGATTTGCATTATGTTATTTCATCGTGTTATAGATTTACACTAAAATAGCATTGCACTTGAGTTATCTGTCCTGAAACTCAGGCATTTCTAGGAATGCTGCTTGACAGGGTGGCTATGGGAAGGAGGTAAGCAAGGAGTTTCATTATCCCTGGAAATAATTCTCATGGAGTTGATGTTATCAAGCATTGACACAAATTCTCTGCCAGTTCCATAAAGTAGCTGGGATAAGTAAATGAAACCATATCAGTTTTTATTAGTGAACGTGAATAATACAAAACAGTGGTGTTTATTTGGGCTACTGGAACGTGCATATAGCATCTTGATCATCTTCAATCCTTTTACCTCCTTCTTCCTAATCTGCTCCCTACCCTAGTCTATTTCTGCATCTCCAAGGGTCTACCTTCCAGTTTGCTTTTCTTTGTTTCTTTCTTTTGTCTGTTTGTCTTTCTATCTGCTTTCATTTTAGAGTTCTTACATGAGAGTCCGATTTATTTCACTTAGTATGATGGTCTAGCTTTCTACTTATCTTCCTGCAAATGACATTATGTCATTCTTCCTTATGGTTAAATAATGCTCAGATATATAGGATACATATATAGGATATATACAGAATATATGTATATATTGTGTATATAACATAAAATATTATATATATATATATATATATATATATATATATATATACCCTATTTTCTTTACCCATTCATCTGTTGATGGGCATCTAGGCTGGTTCAAGAGCTTAGCTGTTATAAATTTTGCTCCTATGCACATAGGCATGCAGGGTATGTAGGTATCACCAATCCTTTTGAAAAGGATTGACTGTTTTGACATTCCATCACTTCCAAACTTGCTTTAACTCTCCTACCAGAGACTGATCTCTGTTTTAAATCTCATTCAGATTGTCTGAATGACTTTTATGTGCTCATACCTCTAGAACATAAAGTTTACATTTCCAGACATATTTTTCATTAGCTACACAAGTATTTCTTAACCAGAATAGTGAGATGCATTCCAAGGTCAAAATTGCTGAAATCCTGGAAGGCAGTGAAGTTCATCCTTCATATCTTTTGCTCCATTTCATCCTCCTTTGGTTTTCAAGTATTGATTCTTTCTCCACCAAATTTTATTTCCAAGGTTAGAATCTTGAATTAGTTAAGTAAATTGTGTTAATGAAATTGACATCATTTTCATGGGTATCACAGGTTTCTAGACATGGAAGTAAATGGAAATGTGTTCCAGTGCAATCTCCATATTTTAGAGATAAGGACACTCCATCCTGCAGCTTGGAAAGTTATGGCAGAGCAAGGAGCCTAAGGCTCTGGTTATAGAGAACGGTGCAGTCAGATTGCCTTTGGTTGTAGACCATGGGAAGCCCTTTTAAGAAAGAGAAAGAAGATATTTCAGACAATGGGAAATCTGCTGGCACAGGTAATGATTATTCCAGGAGAGTTTTTTTTCCTCCTTCATTTTCTCCTCAGAAGTCAGCTTCATTTTCACAAGGAGCTTCCAGGCTGCCAGCAGCTCTGGGTCTGCCAACCTCTTCATTATTCAGAAGGGAAAGAGAGCTTCTCTGTCTCTGCATCGTCAAGAAAACCCCAAGGTTCATGCTTACCAGAAGGAGTTAGATCCACAAGTCAGTTCCTATGAGTATTGGGTGGACACTTTGAACAAGATTCTTGCTATTCTCCTTAAGCTTCTGTTTTCCAGAGCAGAAAATAAAAAGCAAGCAAATGACTCCTTTCACCAGTGCTTTTAGAAGTAATGTTTCTGGGCTTCGTTTGTGACTGGGCCCACTTCTGAAAGAGGAATAGTGAACAGCTCGCGGATGTTCCCTGTGAGCAAATGGGATGGTCAAGAATTGACCATCACAACTTTGCTCAGCCCTGTCTCCCCCTCTGACAGTAACCATGACCCCTGAGGACTTCAGTCCGTGTCCTTCTTTGGGCTTCATTGGGCATTCAATGTCCCCTCAACTCACAGACACTCTTGCTGATGATTTCAGGGCTGTGAGTCATAGAGCTGAGTTCTAGACCTCAAATGGTCCCTAGTCCAGGTTTCTGTAAAGTAGTCCATTTCCTTTTTTAAATTCCCATCTATTCTATTCACAAGCAAAGGCCAGGCTGTAATATCAAAGGCAACAAAGTTCTTGGTGTTTGAGGAACCTCCTACTTCCTAGCTTTTCCTGGACTTTTAGAATCTTCTTGGACTCAGCCTTGGTGTTGCCTGAGGACTTTGCTTGTAGAGCCACTGAGCACTTAAATCTCCACACTTGGAACATCCATGGTTTGAGGTTACATCCAATGGAATAAACATTCAAAGCTCTGCTCTTCAATCTGTTCCAAAAGCTCTAGAATTCTGTTTATCCAGGACTTTAGCCTCCTCTCAAATTTTCTTATAGTTCTGTCCTGAAGTACCTATCACCATTTGTATTTCCAAATCTTTTATGGGAAAGTCAACTTTTTAAAGACACAAACCACCTGAGTTATTGCTGTCATCCACCACCACACAAATGAGGACCAGGAAGGTTAACTGACTTTTCTCGGGTTGCAGTGAGGAAGGCAGGAAGACAGAGAGTGGGATAGAGAGAAGGAATATGAGTTGATCTATTACATTAAGCATTCACCTTTATAGGAAACTAAATGTCAGAAAATTACACAAATAGGATGAGAGTATGACTCAAAGTATTTTTCTTTAAACTCAAAAAAAAATCACTTATGTATCTCTGGATTGTCATTTGTTTTCTTCAAGGAAAAAGTAAAAAAATGCATCTTTGGGAAAATATTCTCTGCTTAGAGTGATTGACAGAAATCTCCTGGCAAGTGAATGTGTCCAGATGTAAACATATTTTTATAAGGGATACATATCAATGAAAATTGAACTCTAATGACCCCAAAACTCCATTGGTTGAGAATTTTAACTGATGATAATTTTTTAAAAAGTGCATTGTCTGATTCTAAATTTAATCTTTGTGAGTTTAAAGTCTTCTATTTTTAATTTCAAGAAAGAGTCTTATGTACACGTGTGAAATGTCTTTTTGGTGAGATCAGAAAGTAAGTTCTTCAAGAGGAGGGTCAGGGGAGTGGAGGAGAGGGAAGGTAGTGGAAGCCAGGGGTGCTCAAAGTGTGCTATGTGCCCTAATGACAATGCCACAGCAAAACCCATTACTCTATAAATTAATATGCACCAATAAAATGAAAAAATAAAGTGACCTTTTAAAACTGAATTAGTTTTATTAAAATTCTGTGCCAGAAAAAAAAACAGCTTAGATGCAGAAATGGCCCTGGTTACTTCTTTCATTCCGTTCTATTTCAGTTCCATCAGGGTTTTAGACAGACTGATCTTTGAGAGCTGATCAGAGTTGCTTCAGATTTTTTCCCCTAGAGTTAGGCTTTGAATCTTTCTCAGTGAGTTGCACAGTGCTGTTGATTAGCTGATATTTAGTGATTCTTAAAGTTTTGACTTGAAAGATGTTAATTGGTAGCATAATACTGCCACAAGTTTAACAGAAGAAAAATAAAGTCAAAACACTTTACTTTGGCTTTTTCTAGAATACAATTTTTTTCCTCTTTGGCAAAGCTTTGCGAATCCTTTGCTTCAAGCTGATCTCAGTAATTAAAAGAATGATTTTTAAAACTCTCCAAAAGGATTTTGCATATTAAAATTCATTAAAATGCAATGTTCACAACACAGGATATTTTATTGTAACTATCTATGAAAAGCAAAATGGGAAGGAAATTAGGTTCTTCCTTCGTATCCGTTGCCCATGTGTGCTGATTACAATTTAGTTGTATAACTGAGAACTTGACACATTAACAAGTAGTTATATGGCTATTAACTCAATTTGTCTTCAGAGATTTGAATAAAAGAGAAAAATGAAATTAGAGAACAGAAGCCCTGCCTATTACAATGTGCCTTTTTTTTAAACATGGTTCTAAGGATCAAACTCAGTACCTCACATGCAGTAGGCAAGTGCTCTACCACTGGGCTACACCCAACCTAAAGCCCCACTTACTAAACTGCCCAATAGAGCTGCAGCAAGCTCATTCTCATTAAGAATGGTTTGCTTGTGGCTAATGCAAAACTGATCTGTTGGCATGACGTTGTAAAAATCCACTTACTGTAGAAAGTATATCTACCATTCATGTAAGTCACTGGACATTATGGAAATTAGCAAACAGACAATTGATAGAATTCCCCCCACACTAGGGTGTTGTCATGGATACAAAACCAAAATGAGCCTTCTGTAAGAGCCAAACAGAAAATATCCCCAACTAAGCCAGGATGGCAAAATACCAGTTGCCCCTCTCTGTTGGCCAACCCTGGGAAATGGGCCAACAGGTAAGTCTCAGTGTGACCCATTTCAGTGCAAATAAAAGTAATCACAAGAGAAATGAGAAATTGGAAAGGGTTGTTACAGGCATTGCAAATTATCTGATTTTAAAAATGCTATGAAATACATAGTGAACTGCCCTGTAACATAAGCCAATATCACTTTCATAATCAATTTGTCATTTCTAGTTAATGTTAATAACACTTTTAATAAACAAATTAATAGTTCAGTCTTCAAGTTTCATTTTCATTTAAAATCAAACCTTTTAATCATACTGACTTGTTATATCTCCTAGCATTTTGCCTTAATAAATGAGATTTTTGTGCAGTTATTTCACATTCTTTGCTATTTGCAGCTTGCCTTTCCAAATTGATTAATAACATCCAAAGGGTAAAGACTGCATATAATGCTTCTTCTACTCCCTTTCTGCTACTCCTTTTCTATGGGCTCTAAGCATTTGCTGATTTAATTGTGTTTAATTGTGTGGGGCATTTTGGTCTAATTTCTTCAATAGCTTTTCTCTCTGTGGCTCACACTACTGATTTTCCTGTTGCCTCAGGTGCCTTCAGACTGAGGACTTGCTTTATTTTCACCAGTCACCACTTTATAACTTGGACCTGTTTCGTCTTCCAGCCTATTGAAGTGCCTGTTGCCTACTTGCAGAATTTGCTGACAATGGCCTTTAATCTATGGATCACCTTTGCTGTATAGGTGTAAGTATAGAAGTTTAATCTCTGGATCCCTCATCCATCTTGTTATGGTTTGTGTCTAGGTGTCCCGCCAAAGCCTCATGCAGTCATGGTGCAGGTTTCTAGAATTTGTGACTGATTCATGGTCCAGTGCTGGGATTACAAGTGTGAGTGCTACAATTGCCCTGGGGCAGGTGGCCTGCACACAGCATAAGGGAGGGAAAGAGGCTTGCTCTCTGCCCCTCCTCCCTTGTTGCTTTTCTTGCTTTTACTGTCTTCCACTGTCATGAACTGTTGCCCTCTGCCATGTGCCATTCTGCCTTGGAGTTAGCCAATTGTAGACAGAAACTGCCACAAACTATGAGCTAAATAAACCTTTCCTTCCTTAATTTTAGGTGTCGGGTAGTTTGTCTAAGCAGCAAGAAAAAGTAACCAAGACACATCTGAAATACTCTTCTCAGGGCTAGGATTTAGCTCAGTGGCACAGTGCCTGCCCGGCAAGTGCAAGGTCATGAGTTCAAGTCCCGGTACTGGAAAAAAAAAAAAAAAAGAAAAGCCAAGTGAAATACTCTTCTCTTTGGACTAGCCCTCTGGACACAACTTCAATGCTTAGTTTTGTACCTTCCTATGGCCTAATTCAAGACAAGTCTTACCCACTCATCCCTCAACCTGCTGAAAGCCATGAGGCGCTACTCAGCCTAGCCCAGGGACAGAATATAAATCTACTAGCTCTTGTAAAAGACAGAGGATGAAATTCTTCACAAACAGGGGCACCCCTACATTCCTGAGTCTTTTCACCTACCATGCATAAGTGAGGATACAGCAGGAATTTAATGGCTATGGCATTACAGTCTGTTCAGGCATTGGGAAAGGTCTGAAATTGAATCTACCAGCTCACAGGCCTTGTCAGAGTGGTCCAAATGTTCTTAGTCTCCATGAAATGCTGCTCTTGGCAATAGAGTGATATTTAGGAGCAAATTTTAAAATGCTCCATTTCTTTTTAATTATTAATTACTTGCCTTGAGGCGTGTGACAAAAATTCATCCTGTAAGAATGTCATTGGTAAGAAATTTCCGTATAAAATTTTCTCTTGTTAGAATTAGTGTATGTGTGTGTGTGTGTGTGTGTGTGTGTGTGTGTAAGGAGCTTCTAAAAGCATAAAACAAATTGCTAAATTATGTGATCTGGTGAAGGCATCAAATTAACCACAGTAAGAAACACTGTATTCACTTTTTATTGTGTTATACTTCATTAGTGCATGTTAATATTATGTGATGGTGGGATTTATTATGGGAAGCTGATACATGCATTTAACACATCTTAATCAGTTTCAATCCCACTTGCTTCTTCCTCCCCCCTCCTGCTTGTCTCCTTCCCTGACTCCAGAAGTGTGTCCCCTCCTTTCCTGTCTTTTCTCCTTTATTTATATACATATGCACGTATGTATGCATTTTTAGATTACTTATATAAGAAAAAAACATATAATATTTAACTTTCTGAAACAGGTTAATTTCATGAAACCTGATGGTTTGTAGTTTCAACTTTTTTACTGCAAATAATATGATTACTCACCTTTTTATTATTAATAATTATTGTTTAACTTTAACTTGAAATATGCTGAGGAACAGGATCCTGAGGCAAACAAATGCTGGGAGGGCTGAGGAAGTATGGAATGGTATAAATCTTAGTTAACACTGTGGTCTTCTCACCTCAAGTGTGGGGATGGGCTGGTGTATCTTTGAGACAGGCATTCTGAAGATGAAGGAATGTGCTGAAAGGAAGGACAGTCCTTGTAAATATCACAGTTTAGGTCAGGACCCTGGGTGTTAGAACTTTACTGCTGCCTGTTCAACCAGTTAGGTAGCCTCAAAATGATTCTACTTTTCTGGAACCATGGTTGACCCTTTTAGAATGGTCACTGTAGTTGATTTCAACCACATATCTCAAGTTCAAGAACTAGAAAGACCAGAAAGAAGTTCAGAAAACAAGGAAAATATTTCTCCTTGATTCTGCATAGACTGAACACTTGATAGATATTTCCCAAATGGTAACAACAACCTGTATCTTTTGTTTTTTTTTAATATAGACATGACAACAGATAGCTCTTATCTTAGGGAATATACAAATGGAGGAAAATATAAAACCAATTTTATTTTTCTTCTTTTGATTACTTTTACACAGAGTATAATGAATATACAATGAAATTACAATTTACATTTTCATATATTTGCTTGAAAAATGCATTCCCTATAGCACTGAGAGTAGGAACTAGCACATTTACTAAATACTTCTAATTCAGTTAATGGTTAATAATGAAATAATTAAGAGTAGATGAATTAAAAATAAGTATCACTTATTGTTTCCAGTTTCACATGTATAAAGCTTGTAAGTTATCATTTTGTTGTAAGAAATAAAAATGTATGCAAACTGAAAAAATCAACAACTAATTTTAGATTTATAAGAAACATGAGATCACAGGGCAAGTCTGTAAATTTTTGTAACCAGACCTTGGTTAAATTTTCCCAGTGAGTAAAGGAGGAAAGTCTACTCTTTGGCAGGGGCAAGAGAAAAGGAAGCCGTTTTTAAAAATGCCAAACCACTCTGTCCTTCTCACTAAGATTTACCTTCTGGAGAAACTACTTAACTAGAGGTCAACTTGCTGAGGATTTGTCTAAGCTTACCTTATTCCAGTGCAGGAAAACACCCAACTCCAGACAGTAGTAGCCTTCCATGAGTGATAAAAGAAATACTAAATTCTAGTCTACTCTGATATGAAATACCAATCCTATCCCATCTAAGCATCTTGATCCATCTACCAGGAGAAAGGAAAAAGCCAAAAAACAAAACCCTAGTGAAGTTCACAATCCAATAACTTACAATTCACTAAAAGACTGAAACAATAGACTATGCAATTCTTCTCCCACACACCCCCTACACACTTTGTTGCTAAAGGAATATATAGAGGAATACTTTTCACCCAGTACATTAGTTCAAGATACCTAGAAAAAATTACAATGCATGCTGAAGGGCAAAAATACAGTTTGAAGAGAGAGTGTGTGTACTAGGGGTATTTACATTAGCACCCCCAAAGAAGTAACTTAAACATAAATGTAAGAAAATATGTACAAGATATATGTGAGGAAAACTACAAACTAATGGAAGAAATCAAAGAATGAATGGAGAAATATTTCATGTTCATGGATCGAGAGACTCAGTACTGTCAATTCTTCTGGTAGATCCCAGAAAGTCATTTTGACAAACTGATCTGTAATTTACATGAAGAGGTAAAAGACGCAGAACAGCCAAACCAAAAATTCAAGGGGAAGAACAAAGTCCCAAGACTGACACTATCTGGCTTCAAAAATTTTATAGTACTACAGTCATCAAGACAGTGTCTACTGGCAGTGCAATCAAAAAATGATTAATGGTTTGGAATAGAGACCTGAGAAAATGTCACATAAATATAGTCAGTTATTTTTGATAAAAGAGCAAAGGCACAATGGATAGAAGATAGCATTTCAAACACAGAGTGCTGCAACAATTGTCCATCCACATTCAATAGAATGATTCTAAATACAAACTTTGCATACTTCACAAAATTCATTCACAATCTATCCCTGATATATTTTAAAGTAGAACACACAAGAACATCTAGATGACCCAGGAATGATGATGATGTTTTACATGTAAAACCAAAGAAACGATTCATGAAAAACTGCAAAACTGCACTTAATTGAAATTTTTAAAATGAGCTCTACAAAAGACACCATCAAGAGAATGAGGAAACAAGCCATAGACTGCAAGAAAACATTTGCAAGTGACACGTTGGTAAAAGGATATCCAAAATACACAAATGCTGAAGGTTCAACAATAAGGCCACATACAGTGTGACAAAAAGGGCCGATGACCTTAACAAACACCTTACTAAAAAAGATATATCATGTATGATATATATATAAAATGTAAGATATATATCATGTAAGATATGGATTAGATAAATGCAAATGAAATATCAGTGAGGTACCACAATATACATATTAACATGGCCAAAATCCAAAAGAACACCAACCCCACCAAAATGCTGATGAAGGTATAGAACAGCAGGAATTTGCATTCATTAAACCTCCAAATACCTTGCAAGATAACTTGGCAAGTTTCTTAAAGCACTACACAAACTCTTAACAACAGATCCAGCACCTGTGCTCCTGAGTATTGATTCAAAATGGATGAAAAGCATATCCACACAAAAATGTGCACAACGATATTTATTGCATATTTATTCCTAATTGTCAAAGCTTGGAAGCAACCAATAAATCTTTCACTGAGGGAATAGATGAAATTGTGCTATGCCCAAACAGGGGGATATTTTTTCCATACTAAAGAGGAATAAGCGATCAAACTTCGGATAGACGAAATTTACATGCATATCATTAGTTTGGAAAAGAAATCACTCTGACAATATAATACATATACGACGATTCCAATCACATGACGAGAAAAAGGAAAAATTATGCAGTCATGGATTGAAGAGAAAGGAAGGAGGGGCAGAGCACATAAAAATTCTGACATTAAAAATATGCTTGTTGTGATGACATTGGATGCATGTAAGTATGTTTTGGTCCAAATCCATAGAATACATAGCACCGAGAGTGAACCCAAATGTAAGCTCTGAGCACTGGCTGATAGCTATGTGTTGATGAAGATTCCTCATTTGTAGCAAATGTACCATTCTGGTGGGTAATGTTAATAGTGGGAGAATATATTGCTGTGTGAAATCAGAGGATATTTGGGTTATTTCTGTACTTTCTTCACAATTTTTCTATGAACATAAAAACTGCTCCAAAAATGTTAACTCTTTAAAAAATAATAAAAACCATAATGGTGCCCACAGTGAAACTTTTAAATAAAATTCACTATTATGAGTATGGCCTGTAAAATGATTTTATAGGAGGGAGAGATTAAGTAAATATTAAAGAGCACACATTAAAATTTTAAAAATAATTATCACACATTTTTATAGCCTAATTTTTTTTAAATGACCTATTTTTCATTTTAAATCTTATTTTGTTTGATGGTTTCCCAGCTTTTGACATTATCATTTAGGTACCCGTAAATGACTTCCAAGGAGCCCAGATCAGTCTTATTCTCTACCACCTGCAATGTTTCCCTGCCTTGGCGCCCTCTCTGTATTTCAATCTCTGGGGCCACATTTGAATGAATGGTAGCCAAGTTTAGCAGGATTTATGACACCACATTGTCTCTCTTGCTGAATCCACTCCCTTCTTCTGACTGAGGCTGTGCTGACAGATCAGACTTCCCAGCTGCAGGCACGGTTTCAGCACACTTCTGTGTTCTACCAGCCCTGCTTGGCCCACCTCCACAGAGCTTCTTGAGCATCTTCCATAGCAACGCAGTGGTAGGTAGGGTTCCAAGTGACATGTACAGACTCAGTCATCCTTTGGAGAAATGTGACAGAAACAGGAGGTCGTCATTATCAAACATGGTAGAGTAGAGAGCACCAAAAGACCATCCTTTTACAAAAGAAACAAGTAAAACCAGCTAAATTTTCAGAATAACCTTTCTCAAGAAGCTAATCAAATATATCTGAAATATTAGAGCCACAGAGAAATGCTTAATCAGGAGAAACATTGAATCTGTATAACAATTTTGGGAGTATGGCCATTTTTCACAGTGTTCATTCTTCCCATCCATGAACAAGGAATATCTTTCCATGATCTAAAATCCTCTTTGATCTCTTTTTTCAGAGTACTGTAATTTTCACTGTGTAGATCTTTATTTCCTATGTTACACTGACTCCTAAATATTTCATTTTTTGGATGCTATTGTGAAAGATATGGTTTCCCTAATTTCTCTTTCAGTGAGGTTGTTGTTTGTGTACAGGAATGATATTGATTTTTTAGTATTGACTTTGTATCCAGCTACACTTCTGAATTTGTTTATTAAATCTAGAAATCTTTTGGTGGAGTTTATGGGGTCTTCTATGTAGAGTATCATATCATCTGCAAATAATGATGAAAGAAAGGAGAAAAAGAAAGAAGGAAGGGAAAATATATAAATACAACATAGCTAAGGTAATTGTACTACAATATCAATGGTTTATTGAAAGGAACATTTCATGCTTAATTGTCTGATCAATTTTTCATGCCTGTACCTGGTAATCTGAACAACTTCTTTGAAGACAACAATGTGCAATATAGCAAGTCTTGTTAATCTCCTATCATCTTGTTTTGAAATTCTGCATTGTTTTTATTGTTTTTTCTTATTGTTTTATTGTCTCTAAAATAAAAAAGAGAGCCTTGTAGGATTTTAAATTACCCTGATGCAGGTCCTGGAATTCTATATCTGGCAAGACTGCCTTCAATCTAAACAGAACTTAAAACATTTGCAGATAACAACTGAATGTGTTCCTAGTAGAACTACTTTACAGTAAGTGGGAAAGAGAATTATTCAGGCTGAAATGAGATAAATTAGTAACATTAATCTACATAAGGAAAGAAAACAGAATCTTAAACTAACAACATAAATAAAAGTGAAACAGCATTTAGTTTGGCTTTGTAATTTTGATTCCTATTTTATTTAAAAGTACCTTCATAATGAAATAATTGTAAACTTGTGTTAATGGCTGCACAACATAGAAAGTTATTAATTGTGATGCTAGCAACACAAATAGGAGAAAGGACAATACATGAGAAGAATTGTATATTAGTAAAAATAAATTAGCATTAATCAGAAACAGGTTGTCATATATTAAGATGTAAATTGTGATCACCTGGGCAACTACTAATACAATAACTAAAATATTTAGTAAAATAATAAGAGGAGTTAATTTGATTCACCAGAAAATACTTACCAATCACTACATTAATCAGTGATGGGAAAAATTGAGAAATGAAGAGATACAATACATTGAAAACAGTAGAAAAATACACTACTTTCTTATGAATCATTAGATTAAGTCTAAATGGAATAAGTGCTCTATTTGAAAGGCAGAGATTAAGAGGTTGAATAAAAAGCATTATATAACTTTCTGCCAGACTATAAAAGACTTGGTTTAATTTTAAAGACATACAGGGTTGAATGGAAAATATGAAAAAGGATATATCAGGCAACTAATAAACAAAAGTGAAGTACAATGACTACACTAATATCTGAAAAAATAAAGAATAAAAACCATTAAAAGGGAAAATGAGGGATAACTAAATAATGTTAAAAGGATCAAAAGCAAAGATGAAGGGGCTGGGGATTTAGCTCAGCAGCACAGCGCCTGCCTGGCAAGTGCAAGGTCATGAGTTCAATTCCCGGTACCAGAGAAAAACCAAAAAAACCCAAAAAAACAAAAACAGAAAAAACAACGAAGATGATATTGTAATTACATATGAGAAACCCTCAAAATATATGAACTGAGTAATAATAAAATTGATGAAAGAAATAAAAGTTCCATAACAATAGGTATAGAATTTCATATTCAGTTTCATTAATAAGAAAAACAGCTAGACATAAGGTCAGTAAGGCAAGAGAAGGCAGATAAATAAGCTAAATCAAACAGACATACCCAGATCAAACTACTCAATAACAAGATGCACATTCTGTAGCATTTTCCAAGATGAACCATATGTTAGGCCACTAAACAAATCTCAGTAAATTTGAAAAGATTGAAATCATATAAAGTATTGCCTCTGAGCCCAGTAAAATGAAATTAAAATCATCAGCCTAGGGGAATCTGTAATATTCACAAACATGTGAAAATTAATCAACCCAAACTTAAATAATCAATGATTCAAATAAAAAAGAAATCATACAAGAAATGAGAAAACACTTTAACATGAATGAAAACAAAATCAGAGCATACCAAAACTTATGGGAATACACAAAAATCAGCAGTCAGACAGAAATCTATGGCTACAACTGACCACATTTAAAAAAGAAAAATCACGAATCAATAACCCAGTGCAAGCCTGATGTGATGGCACACTCCTGTAATCCCAGCACTCAGGAGGCTGAGGCATGAGGATAACTGCAAGTTTCATGTCAGCCTGTGCTACAAAGTGAGTTCAAGGCTGGCCTGCACTACATAGTGAAAACCTATTTCAAAAAAGACAAAAACCCAACACTCACAAATTATCAGAGGAGAGGCTTACTTTGGCTCATGCTCTTAGTCCACAGTGTCTGGTTCCAGTAGGAAGGCAGAATGCAAGGGCCCAGGCAGAGGATAATTGCCTCATGCTATGGCATCCAGGAAGCAGGGTGTCAAGGGAGAAGCAGAGAAGGGAGCTGCCTCTTCTGATCAGGCCCCACGTCTAGCAACAGGTACACTACAGTGCCCCTACAATCAAATCAGACAAAAACAAAACAAAATAAAACAAAAACTTCAACAACCCAACTGCTACCTTAGGCAAGAAATAGAAGAAAAACTAAACCCAAAGCAAAAGGAGTGAAGGAAATAATACAGATTAAGGTGAAAATAACTGAAATAGAGCCTATAAAAATAGGGAGAATCAATAAAATCAAAAGTTAGTTATTTGAGAAAGTCAACAAAATTGACAAATCTCTAGCCTTGAATAAACAACAACAAAAAAATAAAGACTCAAAGTACTAAAATTAGAGATAGAAGCAAATTTATTATTACTAACACTACACAAAATAAGAATTTTAAAAGATTAAGAAAACTGCATTCCAAAAATTAGATGGCCTAGAGTAAAATGGTCAAAATTCCCAGAAAATTCATAGTTACCAAAATTAACTTAAGGAACAAAATATAGGAAGAAATGTATAACAGGTAAAAAGTTTGAAACAAGGGTCCACTAAGACCAAGGGATAGAGGGCTAGGGTATTGTCTCATTTTGTGGACTCATACTACATTAGCGACTTTCTTTGTCCCTGATACACAATACCCAACAATAGACAACCAGATTATTAAAGAGATATTCATGTGAATCACAGCCTCCATGTAAATCAATATTGAAATTTAAGGGACACATTAAAGTAAAATATATTGATGCCCATTAGCAGATTCCCTTTCCAAGAATGGAAGAGCATTCCATTCATGGACTCAGGATATCTTTTTTTTTTTTTTGGTTTTTGGTTTTTTCTCCGGTACCAGGAACCGAACTCAAGACCTTGTGCTTGCCAGGCAGGCGCTTTTGCCGCTGAGCTAAATCCCCAGCCCCGACTCAGGATATCTTGATGTGCTCACTGTCATGGATATCCTGGATGCATATGGTGAGTGTATATGTGGTTGCTGCAGAAGTGGCCTGATCACTGATGTAAGTGCCTTGCTCCTTCTAAGACAGCAGTGTCAACAAGATAAATACAAATCTTATATTACTGGATTGCCTGGTCAGGGGAAAGGCCTTGAACACAGTAGACTCATAGACACCATTAGGATACTAAGAAGTTATAAATAGGTCATGACAGTAAATAGACATTTGTTCTGGACTATCCGATGCTGTAATAAAATACTTGACAAAAATAACCTAAAGGAGTGAAGACTTACTTTGGCTCAAGTTTCTAGGCCATAGTTATCTAGGTTCATGTTTTTACGCTTGTGGGGAAGTAGAAGCATCAGCTGGTGACACAGGACAACTATTCACTTCACGATGACCACATAGCATAGTCTGAAAGAACCAGAGAGGAAGGGCCAAGGAGAGACATAGTTCCCAAGGCACAGCTCCATGATCCACTCTCTTCAGTTAGGCTCCACAGCCTGTTTCCATCACCTCCCAACAATCACGTCAAATTATGAGCTTCTCAGTGGACTAATCCTCGAGAGCACAATTACACCCCAAAAGGCTGTCAGCAACAAGGTTCTCAACAGAATGAGTCTTGGGGGACATTCTAGACCCCAAACATAACATTCTGCTCCTGGTCCCCAAGGTTTATGTCCATCTCACCATGCAAAATACATTTAGTTCATCTGCAGGAGTTGTTGAAGTCTCTAATGCTGCCAAATTTCCAACAATGCTCAAAACTCCAAGTCCAAACTCTCTTCTGAGACTCAAGGCAACTTTCATCCACGAACTCCTATAAAATTCCAAGAGCAAGTTACATACTTCCAAGATACAATGATACTGTATAAACAATTCCATTCCATAAGGAAAGAACAGGAAAACAGAAAGCTGAAATCAGGCCAAAGCAATACTGAAACACAGAAGGACAGCATTAAGTTATGTAGGTCCATGCTTGGCATTTGGGCCACATAGTATGAGATATGAGCTCCAAAAGGCTTAGGTCACCCCATCCCCTATAGCTTTGCCATTTGCAACCTCTCTGGCGTTTTTCTTCTGCTGGTTCTGCTCATTGTCTGTAGATATTCCTGGCACCTCTAAATTCCTGGGATATTCATTCATTGCACTGTTACTTTCATCCTTACAGCTTTGTAAGGGGCTTCTGAGGGGCCATCAGCAGGAATTTTGATCCTGTTACATAATGACTGGCCTCCTGGGCCTTCCTTTGAAATCTCAGTGGGAACTTCCATGATCTTATAACTCTTTCATCCTACTTGCCAGCAGAACCAGCATTATGTGGACAATCTCAGGACCCCCTTGGACCACAGTTGCAGCATCCTCTGAATGTCTTAATGGATAATGAGTCAGCATCTTTGCATATTTACTTTTAGACACATCTACTACAAAGCTATTGGGAAAAAATTCCTGAGAATAGCTACACATCAGCCATACAATTATGCAATGCATGACTCCTGCCAGATTAATCAGTGTATAAGTATGAACTTTGATAGGCAAATTCTTAGAAAGCTCTGTGGCTATGATGGAAAAATATAGCTACTGTATGCCTTACTGCTGTAAAGCAAAATGCCTTTGTTTTTATAGATGAAAACTATTGAACAAAAGGAAAAAGAAAGGTAAAATTGATGAGAATAAAGCAGTAGGCTTCACACGCTGGGTACAAATTCTTAAAGAGAACCTCTACACCATGAGATGAAGAAGCTGATGAGAATCCGGTGACATTTGGAGACTACACCTAGATGTGACTATTCCTCATCTAACCTTATTATGAGGAGACCAACATTTTAGAGCACTGGATGTGTATACTAACTATATTTAGAATACTTGTACCCAATGCCAACAGTACTCAGGAAACAGAAAAAGGTTTAGGAGAGATAAATGCAAGTCTAAGCTTCATGAGACAACCAGAATTTGCTTTTACTGAAGAGCAGCATTCAGGGGACAAGATGTATTAAGGAGAATAAGCTGATTAGAAGGTATTTTCTAGAAAAAGGCAAAAGACTGGAATAAGCATGAAAAGATGATGGGGATTTAGTGAAGTGAGTAATATAAGCTCAACAAATAACATTATATAATTATAGGACCCAGAGTTGGGACGGGATTATATTATACCTTGTTACAACAGGATCTACTGACTATGCTAATAAAGGTGGAAGGCATAAGCTGGGCATGGTGGCACACACCTGTAATCCAAGCCCTTGGGAGTCTAAGGCAGGAGGATCATGTGTTAGAGAGCAGCCTGGGCTACAAAGTGAGCTCAAGGCCAGCCTGAACTGCATAGCGAGACCCTGCTTCAAAAAGACAAATAAATAAATAAATTAATTAATTAATAAAGATGGGAGGCAAAATAGCTATAGGGTAATAAATCTGCATGCTGGCTGCTGACTCCCTAAGGGTACATGTATGGGAATCTATGGGAATCTTACACATTTCCTTACTTATGAAGACTTTTGAGGGCATTTTCAATTTACATTGATGCACTGTGAATGCACTCACTCCAGAAATATCTTAGAATAAGACATATCCTGTAATACAGTAGGTGAAAATAGGAATAATTCTGAATAATGCTAGTCTCTACCCCACAGGAGGGAAGAGGACACAGTTATATAGTAACATACAGTTGATACTACGAGTTTAATACAAACCTGTGAACTGAGACAAGGTGATGGATTTCATGATCAAATTGTTGTAAACTAGAAATACTGTAACTCAATTATGGGTTATTTTAATAAGAATTGTTCGTAATAATATCTAGTTTATGGGCAAAGGATGATTGTATGCGGATGAAAAATACCTTTGTAATTCTTACCTATTTACTTGGCACTAAAACTGAATTATACTATGAACATATTTTGATGTGGTATAACCCTGGAGCTTTGGCTAAGATTCAATTCCTTTGTCATGTGACTGGTACAAATAAGTGAAGATGTATGTACTGGATTTACAGCATAGTTTTCTTAAATCTATCCCTACTCTAAACTGACTCCTATAGATCTGAGGCATATTCATCCTGATGCTATTGTTGTATCAGACATATATATATACTACATTAGATGCAGCTTTCCAGAGAAAATATGATCAAATTACTTTAAGTACGCCAAAGCCTAGGTCAGAGGTTGTCATTACTGTTAGAAGGGGGTTAACTTACCCAGCCATGGTGCTCACACAAAGCCCAATCTCAAGAGAGACTTGTGTTCTGTAAGGGCCCTTGGTTACAACTGTGGTTTATAATGAACATCTGTTTCTGTATAGCTGAGGGCTGTGTGAGATGCTTAAGCTAACTAATGTGACCTATGGTAAATGCATGTTCAACACTAGAACATAGAGAAGCTGGAACTTGAGTAGTTGAAGTTCTTTCAGGTAGGTTTTCCATGGCTGTGTGAATAAGACTCCCACTAAAACCTTAGATGCCAAGGCTTGGTAGAACTCTTAGACTGGCAGCACTTTGCATGGGTTGGCATACAAACATGTCCACATGATATCACTTGGAAAGGACAACTGGAAGTTTGCACCTGTTTCCTTTTGGGCATTTCCTATGCATTCTTTCTAGTGATCAGTTTTAATCCTCACTCTTTTACTCTAATAAACCATACCTCTAAGTATAATAGCTTCTGAGTCTTGTGATAGTGAATCATTGAGTCTGATGTGGTCTTGCCATTCCTTGACACCAACAGAGTTCCTCACCTTGGCAACGTACACCTGTGAAAAATTCAGAGATAGCATCCTGCTTGACAGTGAAAGACTAGAAACCTTCTCCCCGGAATTCAGAATAAGACAAGGATGTCCACTCCTGACATCTTTATTCATTATTTCATTGAAAGTTCCAGCCAGGACAATTACTTAAGAAAAGTAAAAGCATCCAGATTGCAAAGGAAAAAGTAAAACTATTTGTTTTTGTGGATGATATGTTTTTATATGTAGAAAGTCCTAAAAGTTTCCTTTTATAGTCATAAAAGAATTAGAACTCAATAAAGTTGTACAATATAAAATCAATATACAAAAATCAGTTTTACTTATAGACAAGAAAAATAGCTCACCTGAAAGGAAATTGAGAAAACTGCATTTACAATAGCATCAAAAAGAATAAAATACTCAGTAATAAATTTGTATAAGACTTATACACTTTAAGTCTTTTACTGAAAACTACAAAATGGTGTTGAAAAAAAGAAATAAATGAATAAAGAGATCGAAGAGGATTTCAATAAATGGAAAACTATTCCTTGCTCATGGATAGGAAGAACCAACATTGTGAAAATGGCCATACTACCAAAATTGTTGTACAGATTCAACACAATTCCCATTAAACCACAATTAGCATACCTCACAGATCTAGCGAAAACATTTCTTAAATTCATCTGGAACCAGAGGAGACCCAGAATAGCAAAAGCAATCCTGGGCAACAAGGACAAGTCAGGTGGAATCACAATCCCTGACCTGAAATTATACTACAAAGCTACTGTAATAAAATCAACCTGGTAGTGGCAAAAAAAAACAGACCAGAAGATCAATGGAACAGACTGGAAGACACAGCCACAACCATGAACACACTCAGCTACCTAATCTTTGATAAAAGGGCCAAACAAACTCACTGGAAAAACAATAGCTTCTTTAATAAATGGGTCTGAAAAAATTGGCTTGTCACTTTCCAAAGACTGAAAATAGACTCATCTATCACCATGCACCAAACTCAAATCAAAATGGATCACAGATCTCAATATTAAAACAGAAACACTAAAATGATGGGAAGAGAAAGTAGGTAAAAACCTTAAAGACATAGGGGTAGGCAGACAGTTCATGAAAAAAAACCAAACTGCACATGAAATATTTCAAGAAATCAACAACTGGGATCTCATCCTACTGAAAAGTTTCTGCACATCTAAAGAAATCACCAGCAGAGTAAAAAGAAAACCCACAAGCTTGGAAGAAATTTTAGCTGACTGTCCCTCCAACAAAGGTCTTCTATCTAGAACATATAAAGAATTAAAGAGTTTCAGCCCCCCCACCAAATTCAAAGACCCAATCCAAACATGGAAAGCTGAGATGAACACACACTTCTCAGATAAAGAAATACAAATGGAAAATAAATAAATGAGAAAATGTTCAACATCATTGGTCATTCAAGAAATGCAGATTAAAACAACATTGAGATTTCATCTCATCCCGGTAAGAATGGCTATCATTAAGAAATCAACCAATAACAAATGCTGGAGAGGCTGTGGAGAAATAGGAACCCTTCTCCACTGCTGGTGGGAATGCAGACTGATGAAACCACTGTGGAAATAAGATTGGAGATCCCTCAGGCAACTAGGTCTAGAGGTCCCATTCAACCCAGCTATTCCCCTTCTGGGTATTTTCCCAGAAAATCTGAAAACATCATATCACAGTGATATATGTGCACCTATGTTCATAGCAGCACAGTGGGTAATTGCTAAATTGTGGAAGCAACCCAAATATCCACCCACTGAGGACTGGATAAAAAAATTGTGATACTTTTATGTAATGGAATATTACTCAGCTATAAAGAAAGATTAGCTTGAGGCTTTTATAGGTAAATGGTCACAACTAGAGACCATAATCATAAGTGAAATAAATCAGAACTGCAGGTGTAAGAAATGTATTGTCTCACTAGTGTAAGAACCTGAAAGAGTGAATAAAATCTAGGAGGTATGGTAGACATTGTGAAACCAAAGGAAAGTGCTCAAAAGTAAAGGGCAACTGGGGTGTGGCAAAAGAAAAGGGAAAGAAGGGGAAATTATGTATATATGTATACATTGGATAGCTAACATAGTTGTACTACTGTCTTCTTTTGCTTTACTGAAAGGAACAGTTAGTCATTACTTGTTTGATCAATCTTTCATGTCTCTGTTTTCCTAAGAAACCACTTTGAAGATATCAATACATAGTACATCATTGTTAATTTCCTACAACTTTGTCTGTAACTCTGTATTGTTTGTTTTGTTCTTATGCTATTTTCTAAATGAATATCTGTTTGTTAATATGTTTTCCTTCTTTTATTTTTAAAATAAATTCAAAAAATTAAAAATTTAAAAAAAGAAATAAATAGGAAGAAAACCTGTCTTTGTGGGTAGAAAATTAATACTAAATTGGGAAAAAACATTTAGCCAACTGTCCCTCAGACAAAGGACTTCTATCTAGAACATATAAAGATCTGAAAAAAATCAGACCCCAAGTTCAAAGACCCAATCCAAAAATGGGCATCTGAAATGCAAACTTCTCAGTTAAAGAAATACAAATGGCAATTAATATATAAGAATATTCAACATCATTGGTCATTCAAAAAAATGCAATTGAAAACAACATAGAGACCCCATCTCACCTCAGAAAGAATGGCTACATCAAGAAATCAACCCACTGTTGCTGGGAATGTAGACTGGTACAACCACTGTAGGAATCAGTGTGGAGATTCCTCAGAAAACTGGGGTTAGAGGTCCCATTTGACCCAGCTATTCCCCTTCTGGGTACTTTTCCCAGAAGAATTAAAAATATCATACCACAGTGATATATGTCCACCCATGTTTATAGCAACACAATTTGCAATAGCTAAAACTTGGAAACAACCCAAATGTCCATCAGCTGAGGAATGGATAAAAAAAGATGTGGTACTTTAATACAATGGAGTATTACTCAGCTATAAAGAAAGACAAATGAGGTTTATATAGGTAAATGCGTGCAGCTAGAGACCATACTCATCACTGAAATAAACCAGACCCACATGTGTAAAAGTCCTATTGTCTCCCTAGTATAAGCAACTGAAAGAATAAATAATATCCAAAGGTACAGTAAATATTTTGAAAAGGAAAAAAACTACTGAAAAGGCAAGAACAACACCTACTCAAGTTATGAGGTTTTTGATATTGGACTGAGCTGCACTAACATTGTCCCTGGATCTCCAGTTTGGAGATGGCTTTTTGGGGGATTTTTCCCTGTGTCCATAATTGTATGAGCCAAGTCCCAATATAAACTCCTTTTTATATCTATCTATCTATCTATCTATCTATCTATCTATCTATATCTATCATCTATCTATCATCTATATCTATCTATCATTTATCTATCATCTATCATCTATGTATCATCTATCTATCTGTCTATTTATCTATCATTCATCTATCACCTATTTGTCTATCATCTATCTAGCTAGCTAGCTAACTAGCTATCTACCTATTTTTCATCCATCCTATCTGTTCTCTGTTTCTAGAGAACCCTGGCAATGTAATTATTCCTGTATATATACAAGAGGTAATGAAAATGTAGGGTGAGTGCCTAAATTTTAAAAATAGTATTAGAGTAATAGACACACTGCATTAATTCTCCTCAAAATCCTCCCTGCTCCCGGTTTCAAAACACATATGCCATCTTTCTTGTCACTTTATTAAAATTTCTGGACATTCATCGTCATGTTTTTTATGAGGTGTGGTAAAAAATATGGTAAACAGGGGCTGGGGATTTAGCTCAGCGGCACAGCACCTGCCCGGCAAGCACAAGGTCGTGAGTTCAATTCCCAGTACCAGAAAAAAA
>NW_004955463.1:12185870-12232390 GCF_000276665.1 Chinchilla lanigera
ATATATATGTATGTATGTATGTATGATAAACCCTGCTGCCCAGTACCACCCAACCAAAAGGCAGGCTCATGAAAACAACAAGGCTGTGTTTGTTTTCAGCGATATTATTCACCAGATTTAGCTTTGTGTGACTTCTGGCTCTTTCCAAGATCAAAATGACCATGAAAAGTAAACTTTTTGAGCTGATTCAGGACATCAAGGTAACCAGGACAGCAATATCTGGGGTATGAGCCAGACCCAGGGCCCAGAAGCAGAGGCGATGTGTCCTCGGGGTTTATTTCTCTAGTGCTATCTCGGCGGCTAACTTTGTGCTCAATTATTCTCACTTAATTCCTGCTCATTTTCAGTGCCCATTTCTTTAGGAGTTGGAGGAAATCTGTGAGCTTCCTGATAGCCTTTGAAGATACTACCTTCTGCTTAAATCAATAAGCATCACTTTCAGTGACTAGGGAGAAATTACTCCAGCTACTGCTAGAGTACACCTGTACTCCAGCTAGTGCTGGAGAAACACCTGTACCTAAATGGTGGGATGGGTGGACCCCTTTACCTTCAACCCAGGGGTGGCTTCCGCTGTGAGGGCATCAGTCTGGCAGCCTCTGTCTCCAGTCCCCGCTTCTCACTCCCACAACCACTTCTCAGTAATGTGTTCACAACCTCTTTTTAACCAAATACCTCAGCTTCATGTAGCCCACAAACCATTCACCTTTGTCTAATACTTAATTTTCCTTTCTATTCTTAGCTGTTTATATACAGTACATCAAAAACCAACTGCAGTTCTTCTTCAGAAAAACCCATTGAACTGTCCTTTAATCTTCTCCTGTCCTAGACAGTAGTTCAGTCCTTGTTACAAGCATCAAATTATGTAGTACCATGCAAATCTTCATTTCTAGAGAATTGTTTGTAAGTCTCCTTATATTTCCAACAAGGCTGTTAACTTTGAAGAGGTTCTGAATTCCTTAAGCCAATTTCTTCTATTAAAAAGCCTCATTAAAAAAAAAAAGCCTCATATATGGTTAAACTTGCTCCCTGTGTTCAATCATTTTTTTTGATAAATTTCTAATATCAATGACAATTTTTGGTGGGTGAACAAAACTGTGTAATGATCTATGTAAGTGGAAATTGACATATTAGTAAGCAGATCCCTGCTAGTCACAAGACAGATGCAAACTCCTTACTGGGACTTAAATGTCCCTGTATCCTCCTGGCCCAAAGGCATCTGCAGTCTCTTGCCACCTACTCCCTTTCACGGTCTCTCTGGTCTACCTTGCTGAGCTCCTTCAAGTTCTAAGTACACATTTACCTTCACACGTACAGTTTTACTTTTGTCATTTTACTGTCACAAAGATATTTGCCCTCAAGACCTAGTGTAAAGTTTTCCTCCTCTGTGCAGTTGCTAAAATAGAGAACAGGATATATGTGCTCTGATTTGAGCTTGAAATTCACCTGGGTATCTATGGGTTGCCTCCTAATTTCACTCCATTTTCATCTTCTCCTCAGTGAGACAATTGCTGGGAGTATTCTGAACATAGTCACGGTGAGTAGGCACTAAGATGACCAAGAATTTACAATGATCACAGAATCTATAATTTATTGATTGTGATTTTACACAATGTCCTTCCTTTTTGCATTTAAAACTATTGACTACCCAATGCTTTTGAGAACATTGAGATGAAATTTACTTCTTAAACCATAATTCCTTTTTTTTTTTTTTTTTTTTTTTTTTTTTGGTTTTTCTCCGGTACCGGGAACCGAACTCACGACCTTGCGCTTGCCAGGCAGGCGCTTTTGCCGCTGAGCTAAATCCCCAGCCCCCATAATTCCTTTCTCCATCATTCTGTGGAGAATTAGACCTAAACTATTCTCCTCTCCCAAAAGTGAACATTCACAGGACTGGAACGATCATGGACCCCAGAGACTGGAAAAGAAGCTTATGTCTTATGTCCCTGGCCAGGGAGAATAGGAATTTGGAAAGAGCAGAACAGAAAGATGACAGATTTGGAAGCTATGCGCAGGAGTGCTAAGTGCCTATGGGGAATACGCACTAGCATATTGCCGGAGCTCTTCCTTGAGCGGTTGCTGCCAGCACAGCCAGACAAAGCCTATTTACTGACGAGCATTGTGTCAGCCTCCACACAGCTGCATGAGAGCACAATGAGGCCTCGGAGCCCACATAAAGCCATCAGCTCAGAGAGAATAGCCCACAACCTTCAACATACACTCTTCAAAATATGGAAAGATAAAACATGAAAGACTCGTGCAGAATACCCTCTGCTAAAATAAGACTGACTTCTCCACTAAGTAATTTAATGTATCCTTTCTTATTACAAGGTAGAGAGTTGCCTGGTATTTGGGTGAAAAAAGGTAGGGGAAACAATGTCAGGGGTAAAATTTTGTGATTAGATAAACTAAATATAGAAGTCTGGCAGGGAGCAATAACATGGAAATGTTTTGTGAATTTTACAAAGCCTTTGGTAGCATTTTCATTAACATTCCTTTCAGTTTTAGTGCTTGGTAGTAACTCCTAGCAGACGACAACCATTGTGGCTGCTTGCTAGTATAGCTCTCTCGGTGGACGCAGAGTAAACGTGAGGATCTGCTCCACTTCAGGGGACACTCAGGGAGAAGCAGTGGGGCGGGGACACGTACTCCACAGGAAGGGTCATTCAGAGTGCCTTAGTTTTTGTTTTTAAGAACCTAGAATTTAAAATTAGATGAAATCTGCTTCTGGATTGAAGGCTTCAAAAGGAGTTGTGACAAACATGTGATCATTAGGGCAATACATATATATGGTTTCTAGCATCTTCCAGACCTCATTGATATCATGATACATTTGGCACCTCAAGAACAAGAAAACTACAATTCAAGTTCAGGCTGATGAATATATGCACAAATCAGTGTAAGCCACATCCCTTTTCGTTAAAACATTATTCTTACTGCTGTCCAAGGGCCCTGCCCTTCTCCGCCATCACAGTAGCCAGCAGTTACTGTGATGAAAGTGAAAGAACAGGGGCTTTGGATTGTTTTCTCTTTACTCAGTGGCTACCCCTGGCACATTAGAGGATCTCATTAAACACAGGTGGGAGAAGGAACACTCCATAATAAACACTCTGGCACTCTATAAATGGGCTTTGTGCAACTTGTGATTCTAGCAGTATTTGTGATACAGTAATCCTTTTAATCAGACATTCGTGCCTGCGATTCTCTTCATGATCCCCTTGCCTCTTGCCTTATTTATTAGTCAGTTTTTTAGAGTCTGACACAAGACTCTGGTTTTTATTCTGACAACTTTTGCAGGTCCATATTTTCACTAGAGATACGAGTAATTCTCAGACTCCTCTGTGTCCTCTCCAAGTATCTAGTTTTAATGCATCAGATGAAATGAACACAAGCTTCACAGTTTCCATGACTGTTAGCTAGATCTTCTTTCCATGTGCGAGGAAGGTTCTGAGAAGGCTACTCTAGAATCATGTGTCCTTGACCCAGTTTGGTTCCTGCTATTCTATTTGAGCATGTGCTTTTTATCTGTCCTAAATGAAACAAACAAACAAACAAAAACTAGCAGCCACATACTCTCCTAACTTAAAAGAAACAATGAATACCACACAAGATGATGCTGTTGTAATGATGAACTGTCTGAAAGTAAAGAAAAATTAGAGACATCCAAAAGATTTAACAAGCAGGCACTGCTTGGCTTGGGTGGGAGACAGTAGTGTATTAACCTTTAATATCTTTGTAGGACCCTGAGCTCAGAGATTTGACAGGACTTAGTTCCAAATCATACTTGTGATCAGAGCCACAGCAACTGTATATCACCTGTTATTATTTCTCTTTGGTTTCATCAGTAAATCTATCCATGCTTGGTAGGCACAGGTAGGTGGGGCAAGGGGTGGGCAAGGCAACTCCGCTTTTGGATTCCTGGGCCGATGGTTTTAGCATCTTTGTATAGTATTGCCATCCTGGAATTCTGAGTAAAAGATAGCATTTTGCACAAACCATGATGGTTTTCTCTGTGAAAATGTCATAGCAGTGTACTAGAGCTCTGAGACAACTGAAGCAAAATCAGGTCTGTCCATCAGGCAGATCACATCCATAGCCAGTGGCACATGGCTTCAGTTGTAGCTCTTTCAATTTCCCTCAAAATTTAGGGATAATGGTGTATACTTTCTGGAATTCTCCAAAGGGAGAATAAATTATCTAAAGATTGTATTTTATTTTATTGTCCCATTTTCTGCCACTGTGTAACTGTGTTTACTTTTGTTTTCTAGTAATAGTAACATTAAGAAGGATAAAATGACATCTTATACTCAAGAACAGCCAAATTTATATTGAGGCCCCAGATTTAGTGATTTCTCACTCTACTGGGTAAGTCCTAGAAAAACTATCCTACTGAGAGTGTGTGAGGAAGAAGAAGGCAGCCAGTGATAAAAATTACTAAAGCATCCATGACATTGTAATGGAAATCTGACCTAGAGCAGGGTTCTTTAAACTCTGATATGCAAAAGAATCACCTGGGGTTTTGTGAAAATGCAGATGTAGATCAAGCAGCTTGGGGGCAGAGCTCCTGAACTTTCCATTCTAACATGCTTGAGGTGATGCTAACGTTGTTGGCTCATTTAACTAGTGAGGGTCTAGAGCCCTGCTCATTATTTAGTGATGTGTGAAGCAAGTCATTTACACTGTTGACACATCAGGTTTGTTTATTTATAAATTTATTTATTTGTGGCAACTTATAGTTCATGTTATCAATAGTATGAATACCTATCTCAAAAGGGTGTTGCGAGATGTACAGTGAGAACTAAGGGATTATTCTGCATGTGTGTTTGCATGCATGTACATGTATGTAGACTATATTGTATCTATTCTTTATCACTACCACTATTACGAAGGGCAGATATTTTTCTTTCTCTTCAAAAGAGCTTTGGTCACTCACATCATTGGGAATTCACTGAGTAAAACTCCAGGAGGCAGGTGAGCAGCCAGTGCCGCTGGCAGACACACACGGGCTTGCTGTGGGCACAGAGGGCATTGTGCTTCAGATGCTGGGAGACTGCAGAAATCTTAGTCAGCGTCTTTCAGAATGCATTTGATTGTCACCATGAAGGAAGGGCTAGATAGGAAAGACACGCATCTTAAGGCCAGGTTGGAAGCAAATGAAAATAAAATATAAGGGCTGTGAATTTAGCTCAGCGGCACAGCACTTGCCTGGCAAGCACAAGGTTGTGAGTTCAATTCCTGGTACTGGAAAAAAACAAAAAATAAAAAATAAAAATAAAAATAGAAAATGAAATACAGCAGCAAGCCCTTGGGGAAAAGGTGTAACAAACTCTTGTTGGTTTGATTTACTAAGCTCTGTACTTCCACTGTCTCTCCCTCCCTCCTTCCCTCCCTCCTCTTCCTTCCCCCTCCCCCACAGATAAACGTACCAGATCCTGAAATATAAAGGTCACCTTCTGAAAGCTGCTGGTTTCTGCACTCTTAGCTTCAAGCTAAAATGAATAGTGAGCATTGCTTTTGGAAGTGGTCTGTTACAGACTTGATCAGATATAGTATATAATTTAAGAGAGAATATTTCCTAGTAAAATTGTCCCCAAGCATACTTATAAACCAACAGCTGTTAATAGAATAGACTTCCAACTGCCGGTGGCCAGACCAGGGACCTGGCTAGCCTTGTTATAATTCAGACATCAATTGCACAACTTTGCAGTACACAGCCCCATAAAAGTCACAAAAGTTGAGGAAGTTGCAGGGTCTGGATAACAAATTACAAAAAGGAATCTAGAGGAAAGACATGGGGAACACCCCAGGTGTCAGAGCGGAGTGTTCAGAAAGAAAGAAGCCAGCTTCAGACGGCAGCAGGAACAGTGTACAGTTTCCCTCAGTAGCTGAATCTAGCTCAAGGCCTTGTGTCCTGCTCTTAAGAAGTCAGTCCCAGTCCAAAGTGTGAGGAGGGGATAAGTATTAAGAGGAAGAACCTGGTCAAGGATCCTCCAAGATCCTTCTAAGCTTTTAGGGCAAATCTAAGTAGACTAAGCAAAGATGTTAATCAGGTTTAGAAGACTAAAAAGTCCTAAAGAAAGCTTCAGTCTAACTCACAAGCAGGACGTGGCATTTCCTCTCATAGGCTGATGAGTTATTATACACTCTGCCCCAAAAGCTCTCCTAGGGCTTGGTTGTAGGCTGCTGAACTAAAGATTTACAATCTGTAGCAACCTGTAAAGAACAAAGAAATCAGTGGTCTCCACTAATTAAGTAGTGAACAGGTAAGGTAAGAAAGAACCACCATTTCTGATTATTTATAGTTATGATATGTGGCTCTAACAGTTTAAAGATGAAGGAGAAAGACCCTATTTTTGGAACTATCTCCCTTCTACATGAAAAGTCCTCATTAAAATATGGGGTCAAGACATTACAGAAAGTTTTCTTTTAAAATTACTGCTCCTGGTTTTAGGATCAAGTTCAAGGTGATTAAAACAAACTAGGACTGATTTTGATGGTCTTTGATATCAAGAAGCTTAATTTTATGAAGAGCAGTCTCTGGGCAGTGGCAGGATGAAAGCTCTGGCCTGGGGAAAGTTTTGTTTCCAGGTGGATTTAAAAATATGTAAAAAGCAATTTTACAGAAGTAAGCCAGTCCATATAGGGAACAAGATAAAGCAACACAAAATGTCCAGCCTATATCAGCAGAATTAAACTCTAAAAATATGATTATCTGCCCAAGTTTCTAATTTTTCTTTTTCTCACTCCTCAAAATGGGAGGCCTCAGGTGTGTGAGCACACTGTTGCTAGCTTTACTACCTTTTCTCCTTCCAAATCAAAGTACGTGGCATAGAACTACAAACTTTCCCTTTAAGAAAGCAGAATACAGGATTGAAAGAAGTCCTGAGTCCTTATTCCAATTTTAAGGAGATAGGATATCTTTTCTTTGATTTTCAGATATCTGGGAGGGTTTCAGTTCCGTCCCACTGGACAGATGTTAGCACAGACTGTAGAAAGAATGTAGCCTTACACCTCCATATGCTGGACAAAAGCAGGGGCTGAGAAGGTTCTAAAAATAAGCTGTATGTCCAAAGGACTATCACTGGAGATGAACACTTGAAGGCTCCAGTGGGAAAACTGGACTGTGAGTCTGTGAATCTATGTCTTGTTTTATTTTGGAACTTTTGAGAGTGGAGACCTCCCTGAACCCACAGGGCTGCAACACTAAATCGAAGCCACCCAGGTCAAACTGGTTGCACTCTTGCCCAGAAAGATTAAGCTGTAAATCAACAAAAAATTCACTGTGTGCTTCATGGAATTTCTTCAGATATATACATACTATGAAACAGTTTGCTTTTCTGGGAAAATCTCTCTCCAATGAGGATACGTAAATAATTCTCCTGGGCATCTCACATACCAAACAAAGGATTTTCATTAAGATTGACTTGAAGACCATCACCTTACAATGTTCACCAAGTTTAAAAAGAGACATGAACAACAGAAAATTGATCCACGCAGTCCCCTGCCTAAGATTATATGCCTTAAAACTACTCAGCTCCAGCGACCAGGGATTTAGCTTAGTGGCACAGCACCTGCCTGGCAAGTGTGAGGTTCTGAGTTTGACTTCCAGTACCCACTCTCCCAGAAACCTGCTCAGCCCAGTCCTCAAAATCTTTTAAATATAAAAGGAAATTTTAAAAAGAGAGATCACATGGAAGTAGGAAAGAGGTTATTAGAAAAGAGACAGGGGCAGGGAAGGGAGTGATGAGAGAGGTGAAAATGGTCCAACTGTTATATACATAGATGGATCAACCAAAATACAATCTACTACTCTTTGCCATTGATAGGTTTTATTTTTTAAAAGTTAAAAAATTCCTTCACTATTTTCTCCTGCCCTCCTTCTGATATGACTAAAGTCCTGTCAACATTTTCTCCTCTGTGGCAGCAGTGGATCAAATAAGTTTAGGTTTGCTTCATTGATGTGATAGCTGGTACTCTTTGGGGAGTGCAGACTTGTCTATACCCAGGTCCTCCTCTATGTTTCCATGCCTTGATCATTGACTCTTTCTACTAAGATTCTCCGACTTGTGCAAGACACATGAAGACCAAGCAAAACGGACTGATGTTCAAGCATGGGTGTGTATCCGTGTGGCATAATCTTTCTGTTCTGATCTGCTGCCTTTAGGATGAAGTCTGTATCATGCCAGACAGTGATATTGCTTGCAGTTTACTTTCAAAGCAGCTCAGACAAGCACCAATTTAAGTAATATAGAGGATTTGTAATAAATAGGAATTTTGCTTTTCCCCTTATTATTGGTACGAGGAGTAGGGTGGGATGCCCAGATATTTAGTGATGCTTGCTGTAAATTCAGTGTCCAAATGCACCACCCCTGCTGAGCTGGCTGTCAGCAAAAGCTGTTCATGGCAGTCTGGGCCAGAGAGCAGGGTGATATCTGAGCTAAGCTGATATGGAGGAAGAGACTCATATTTGGTACAGAGGAAGTGAAAGTCAAAAGTGGAATAACCAACTTAACTCATCCTGACCTACTGTTTTCAAAACGCTGTGACCATCATTGACATCTCCCTGGCATTTAAGGCACTCCACAAATACCCCATAACTACTACCTAATGCAAAATGTGACCTTACACTTAAAATACAGCTACTTAGGAGATTTAGATTTTCTGCTCCACATTTTCTTTTTCATTGTACCATCCGTGTATGATTATTTATTTATGCCACATCTACTTCTACCAGAATGATTCGAGACAGCTTACAACAGAAGTAAAAATAAAATGAGGCCAAAATATGCATCCGGTTAGGAATAATGGGCACATATACTCTGCACACATTTGGGGCAGTAACATTGCCCTCATCCTCACAGACCGATGTGCCTGGCATCTCACTGAAAATCTTTCCACTAAGAATACTGTGAGGAGCTAAAGGAAATCTTGAATTGAAATGTCTCAATCCAAAGAAGCAAAACATTTTTTCTCTTCATTAGTCAATTCACTGAGAACTTCGGTTCCACTGCAAACATCATAGTGTTGATGATGACCCTGATTCACGGTATTGATGGTATCCTGACACCTCCGACACACAGAAAGGCACAATCAACCAGTTACTGCATCCTATTCTCTTTCTGTCTATTTCTGCATGAAGTGGTCATTGTGTAGTCAATATTTTTGGCTTTATAGGTCTTGTGATATCTGTCACAACCACTCAACTCTGCTGCTGTGGAACAAATACAGTCCTAGAAAACGTGACTGTGTAAAGAGTGGGCACAAACTTTATTCACAAAATCAGACGGGAATCAGGATTTCATCCCTTGACCGTAGTTTGCTTGCTCCTTTTCTAATGCTCTCTATTATTCCAGTTTAGGTTCAGAGTTAAATTTTAAGTTGAGGAAATTAAGCAAAAGTATTCAAATTGGACATAAAATAATTATGAGAGGTATTGCTTTTATTATCCCTATTTTCCAGGTTTTTTTCATGTTTTCATAATTGTTTTGCTTATTGTGTTTTTGTTATTCCTATTGCAGTGGGCTGAAGGGCAGTCCAAAAGATAAACACACATACTAATGCCTGAAACTTATGAATACTACCTTTGCTGGAAAAATGTGTCTACAGGTGTGACAAAGTAGAGGACTTTGAAATAAAGAAGTCATTGGAATGGACCCCAATTCCATCACAAGCACCCTTATAAGAGACAAGCAGGGAGAAATCAATCACACACGGGGGACAGTATACCGCACAAGCAGAGGGCAACATTGGAGCGATGCCACCCAAGTCAAGCAACGCTGGCAGTGACCAGAAGCTGGAAAAGACTTCTGCCAGAGCCTGGAAAGGAAGTGTGGCCCTGTGAAACCAGTTCTGTTCATAAAGCTTACTGAGAATTTTCTCTTCAACCTGGGAGAGCATACATCTCTCCGATGGATTAAGCCATCTAATGTGTGGTAATTTGTTATGGCATCCATAGAAAAGCAAGATGCCTATATTTCTTTCTTCCCCCTTGGAAATAATTCCCATTCTATTCTTTTGCCTTTTACTCTTAAAATGCATATTTGACCTAGTAGTGTATGATTATAAGCGGCATACTTACTCTCCCCCAGAGGAAACCAGAGCACATCAATCAGCTGTAATCGTGTCATTTCAAACTCCATGCTAGGGCTGGGGATTTAGCTCAGTGGCAAAAGCACCTGCCTGGCAAGTGCAAGGTCGTGAGTTCGGTTCCCGGTACCGGAGAAAAACCACAAAAAAAAAAAAAAAAAAAAACAAAAAAATCAAATTCCGTGCTATTGTTATCTAGTGTTGTAGTTTTCCTTATGGTGAACATGTCATATTTCTTGTTAAAATTCTATTATTTTATCTTTTCTTAATAATTAATGAGTATTTATTTATAATTCTCATTTTATCAATATTCAGATTTATGTGCTTATTATTGTTTCTAGATAATCCTTATTTCTGAGTTTACTTTTTCTACTGAAGTACAGCCTTTAGAGGATTAGTTAGTGAGTATCATTTGGGAAATTTTCTTAATCTTTGTTTTATCGGGAGAGAGGCAACTATAATTTTGCCTTCAAATAATAGTAGAATTGGATAGACAATTCTACGTGGATGTTTACTTTTCCAATACATTGAAGCTATCTATTCATTTTCTATGCTGCTGCAGAAAGGTTTGCTGTCTGCAGGTCAGCTGAGGTCAGAGAATCACAAGTTCAAGCCCAGTCTGGATACCTTAGTGAGAACCTGTCTCAAAATAAAAACTACAAAAAAAAAAAAAAAGGACTGAGAGTGTAGGTGAGTGTGAAGGCCCTGGGTTCAGTCCTCAGTAACACACATGCACACACAGACATACACGTGCACACACACACACACACACACACACACATACACACACACACTCACACACGGAGAGGCATAAAACCTGTTGCCAGTCTAATTTTTTATACATATTCAATCTTTTAGTCTTTCCCCAGCATTACTTTGGCTTTTACAACTCTTTCTTCTTTTCTTTTCCATCAAATCCTTGCCTGGGAGCTCAGAACTTGCTGGGATTTTTCTAATCTTTAAGCATGCATCTTCCCTTCTAGGGAAAACAAAATGAAACATAATAGAAAAATTTTTGTATCTGCAAATATTATATTTCCCCTTTTTTCTATATTTCTAAAGTTTAATAAAATACATAATAAAATTTGTCACATTATTTTTCTAATTTTCTTAATTTTACTTTTATAGTTTTTATTAATTTTTCCCCTGGGCTGAACTCTCAGTAGTTTTAGTTTCTTTTTTTTTTTTTTTTTTCTGGTACCGGGAATCAAACTCAGGACCTTGTGCTTGCCAGGCAGGCGCTGTGATGCTGAGCTAAATCCCCAGCCCCTTACTTTCTTATTCTTTTCAATTTCTTCCTTCCAACTAATTTTCTATCTTTTTATTCCACCTGAGTAGTTATTCCTTTTAATGATTGTAATTTTTATCATTAGTTTGATTCATTTCATTAAGTCTTTCCAACTATTCTTTCATTGTGATGTTTCTCTTTTCATTTTATGGAAAAAAATTTTTTTCATAACCAAATAATAAGAAAATAACAATAGTTATTCCATTGTTGTCTAGCTATCTTCAAAGTAGTTACTAAGTACAAGACATAAACCAAAAAGATTCTTACCAAAGGAAACAAAGCTTCTAAATACATTTCAACAAAATATAGTTTCCTTTAGGATGTTCTATCACACGTTATGGTTATAGAGTGTCACGTCACCCACAAGGTGGTATGTACTCTCAGGGATCAATTGTGTGCTCATATTCAGTGGGCGCTGATCTTTTCATGGGAGATTTGTAAGGAGTGGATTTTTGGAAATTTCCAGGCAGAATACCATGGCATGAGCTTCTCCTGTGGAGTCCTGGAGAAGTTGCTCTTCCAAATTCAGTTTGTATGTGAATTCACCATAAGTGTCACATAAGTCCTGACACTTGTAAGGTCTTATTATGAGCTCATTTTTAGTGTTAGTGCTTTTTTTGTCGTGTGGCTCTTCAGGGTGCCTGTGCACAGTCAGGGAATATCTGTGCAGCACGGATTTGGGGAGTTTTCGTGACATGAGCTTCTACTTAGGGCCACAGGGTAAATAACGGCCTGAGTTCAGACTATGGAGTACTTTACCATTTTCATTTTATGCATATCCTAAAACACATAGGATATTTATAGTACACAAGGTATGAATTTAAGGGTCACACCTGTCCGAGATGAAGTCCTGAGATCTGCAAAATATGTATGTGGGTTCATCTTCAGTGGGTGTTTGTGTGATGCATGAGTTTGTGCGTGTGTTCATATGTGTGTGCATGTGTTTGAGAGAAGGAGAGGTGGTGGAGGAGGTGTGTGATGGTCCTCGGAGCAGAACAATGCTCCATGTCTCTGGAAGTTTCCAATTGGAGCAGTATAGCATGTCCTTTTCCTTAGCGGCTTCGGGGAATGTATTTCAAGTTCAGTTACACACTGGTTCATCAAAATGCCACAGCTGCAGCATGTGTGGTATACATAAAGAATATTTGTTCATGGTAAAACTAGGGGTGTTAATTTTTACAAAAGATTCTTTTTCCTCCTAAAGATTCTGGAAAATGATATTTTCTCATTGTTGTGTACAGTAGTATACAGAGTGTTTCAGCCTTATTCTTTTTGGAGGAGATAAGTATTTCTAAGTCTTGCTGTTCTTAGTTCTAACATTCTATCTCATGGATTCTCAAAGGATTAGGGTGCTGTTTCTGGATTATTGTGCAATCATAGCCCCCAAAGTACTTAGTCCTCTGTGTAAGTCTTTTACCCTCTGGACTGCTTCTGAATCTGTACAATGAATGACATTCTGATTATAAATATTCTCTTAGTTTCTGCCAAAGAAAGTTATTTTACCTTCTTTCAAACTTGCCTGCATATATTCTGAGTTTTCTTTCTCAGAGATGCAAGATTTTACACATTTGGCACTTGAAGAGAGTCCTTGTTCCTTGACTCTTCTCTGTTGCCTAAGATGTTTCCTGGCAACTTCATATTCAAAATTCCCAGCACTGAAGAAAATCTGTCTACTAACATTCCAGAGAGAGCCAAGAAGCCCAGGCAAGGTGGGTTCTGGCTGTCAAGGTGAGATGAGAAGTAAGGGCTTGTGCGGTGGGGTCAGGAGCCAGAGAGCATCAGAAGAGGATGAGGGAAAGGGTGAGTAGGAAAATGGCTTGAGTGAGTGTCAGAGTATGCACTTAGCTCACTGCTATTTAGAGAAGAGGCTGTCACAAATGTCCTGCCAGGGTCAATATCAGCCCAAAGACCTAGTCAGGGGGGATGTGTAGCTTAGACACACCCCAAGGCCTAGTATATAGCTCCTGTAACTCAGCGTGAGGTCCCTGTGCAGCATCAGAGCTTGTTAGGAATGTGACATCTCTGTCCCTATCTCAGGCCTCCCGAATCTGAATCCGCTTCACTCATGTTACTAGAAGAAACTAGTGTATTATGCCAACTTCAAGCACTTGGGAGCAGAGACAAGTGAGTTTGAATACTTGACCCATCCTATAAGTTTAAGGTTCAGAATCACTGTAGTTCTCTAAAGCTTCAGTCTCTTCATTTGTAAAACGGCACAATGTAATATCATGATTTACAATCACAGAACACTGAGTGAAATAATATATCTAAAACATTTAAATCTGGTACAAATGTAAGTGATAGAAACATGTTAATTCCTCTGTGATGAAGGTAAACCTGTTTAAAATTAAGCATAGAGACCCCAAAATAAAGTTTATCTTTCAAAAAGAAAAAGAACAGTTTTAATCACTTCGTTATTAACAACCATTATTTTCATGAGTCAGTGATCCATTGTCATTCAGCAAACATGTAGTGATCACCTATTGAATGCCAGGTGTTACACGAGATACTAGACAGAAAAAATAATGAAGAGAGCAGTTCTTGCCCTTAAGGAGTTTGCTGCCTTGAAGGACGAGATAGTCAACAAGCAATGCAGGGAGCTTTAATTGAGTCTTAAGATATCACAGAACTGAGATGAAAAGAGAAAAAACACTCCAGGAAAGTGGACTTCTCTGTGTTCTTCTCAAACTAAGAAGGAAATTTAAGAAGCTACCAAGATTCTTAGAACAGGACGACTACGGATATAGCCAGTGCATCACATTCCACCAATCAGAAGCAATACAAGCAGCAGGCACTGAGGGAGTCACAGCTACTCTGTTGTGGAGAAGTTCAGTGTCTCACTGGAGGTTTGATATTGGCTTCTGCTGAAATAAACTGACAGTATACAGATTAACAGGAGCCTACTATGCAAATATACTTGATCATAGTTTTAGATGTCATACAGAGCCTTAGGATTGGACACCAAAAGATGGGGGAAACGCTTTCTAATTTTATGCTTAGTTTCTAAGAAACTAGGATAATTGTGTAGAAATATGGTTGGATAAAAACTGTATGAATTCATGGAAATCCAAAGAATGAGAAAGCCAGCAAAGCCTGTCCAGATTCTTCTTGATCCCTCAGTTAGACCTTCCATTTATCCCAGATATGGAGCAGGACCGCTCTAGGGTGAGGATCTCATGATCTACAATCAAACAAGATAGGTCCAAATTTCTTTAGGGCAAGCTCATACACAGAAAGGCAGTGGGAGAGCTAAAGGAAAACTTTCAGATTTTATGGCTGGATTTGCAGAAAACAGTTCAGGCTTCTATGATCTACATTTGGGAAGAGAAATTCTGTAGCTTGCCTTGAGGAGAAAGAGAATTAGAGACAAGAGGGCAGGAGAAGGTTGCTTCTGACGCCTTCCTTCTGGTGTATTTTCTGAGCCCAGCACTGTCTTTCTGAAATTTTCAAGTGTCAGCACTTCCAAGGCTTTGCATAAGCATTTCACCTTCAGACTTACTGCTTGAATGTGAAGTCAGAGCAGGTCTTCCTCACCGATGAGGAGGCCATCTGTGGCAAGACCATGTCATAAGCAGAGCGGGGTTTTGAACCCAAGCAGTTTGGCTCCAGAGACCACTACTACTCTATTATGCTCACTGCCTCTTACAATATATGGATTTCTAGAAAGAATATTGAATAATTACTTGATAGCTGCAGTCATTCTTAGTGAGAATGTTCACTAATAAAATGGAACATTTGAGAGGTTTCCTTCTTCATCCTTCAGATTGCCTCTTGTCTCCCTGCTCACTAGCACAGCAGGGAATGCTTGCCTGCAGCAGTCCTATTTATAAACCTTTATTAACATTCCTACAGCCGTGGGATAGGCAGCAGTGAGAGTCTTTCAAGAAAGCTATTGGGAAACACCCTATAGGAGCTCATCCCCTGCCCACCCTCTGGAGTCTGAGCTAAACTGAGAATTTTAAACCATGTCTAGTTGGGAAACAAAGGACAAACTCTGAACTATGAGCCTGGACATGTGATGTGCATGAGGACTGCCCAGAGAAATCCATGTGTTTCCCCTGGGGATAGAAATGGGTGTTTATGGTAAGTCTCAATAAAGATGATCCAAGACCAATAAGAAGAAATCCTTCCTCACATTTAAAGAAAATGTAATTGTCAGAACTATCCCAAACCACAGTAATTGCCTGGGGAGATATCCCTGCCATGTACAGAGGGTGATCAATCGATAGAAAGGTGAACTATTTCTCACAGAGCATCTTTAAGACCCACTTACATCACTTTGTAATGTTTACAACAAAAGGATAGTTAAGCAGAATAGACGTTTATTTTTCTTTCATTTAAGAAGTCTAGAGATTGGCTGTTAACTTTGGGAAGGAGATGTATGGCAAACATAACTATTGGAAGCAGACTCCTCTCTCTTTTCTGATTCACATTCTTCAAAGTTACCTCATAGTCTTTATGACTACTGAAGTTCCTGCCTTTCCACGGCAGAAATCAGGAAGGAGAATTGGCAAAAGAAGTGTATCTCTATTGTAAGCAGATCCCTTTGTGAATCTTTCCTGGAAGCCATAATCCACATTTCTATCATACGTTGTAATTAATCACACAGCTAGACTGTAGTTGCAGCATCCCAGAAGTGGATTTATGAATAGCTCAGAAAACAATCATGGTTCTACCAACAATAAAAGAAAAATATACACTGAGTGTGCAATTATTAGCCTCTGTCATATTCTTCAACCTACAGATTCTCTTATTTGGCTTTTTAACTCTTTTTTCCCTCACTCCTTCCACCAAAAAAAAAAAAAAATCTTTTAAACCATGCCACATGCAGTGTAAGACACGTGAAAATACACACATCATGCACATTCACAGGCAAGAAAGTAATTAATTTGAAGTACTTGATTATGGAGGATATTTATTCTTGAAAATGTACCCTCTGATTAGTACCACAGAACCTGATATTTCATCTCTAAGATTTTTGAATAATCTTATATATTCTCTAAAATTTTAACTTCAGATGCCCCCTGACTTAACATGATGTAACATCCTGAAAAACTCATCATAAATTCAAAATATCCCAAGTGGATAATACACTCAATATACCTAACCTATAGCCCATCACAGCTGAGCAGCACAGTGTGCTGTAGAGTATTGGCTATTTCCTCTCAGGATATCCTGCCTGAACGGGACCTCGCACTGCAGATTATTAGTCCTCAAAAAGGGGAAAATTCAAAACATTGCACTATGGTAAATCAAATCACTGCAAGTCAGGGACCATCTGTCTTCCCGATATATTAAAGTTTCAAATAATTATCTCAGGCTCTTCAATGTTCTTTCTCTGTTTCAGACTCATAATACGAATGGTGAGCTGAATTTACCCAATTTAAACCAAATAGGCACCTCAAACACAATCTGAAAAAAAACAATAAACATGAATGAGTCAAGATCCAGAAGGAAAACGCAAACTGCACCAAGCATGGCAGCCAGATGAATATAAAATGAGGAATTTGTTAAACCAATTTGAGAGAAATAAAAAGGTCACAGGTGGGCAGTGAGTCAGCCAGAAAAGGGAGCTGCAGGGAGCAGTTCTCATCCTGGAATTGGCAACCTGGGGAAACCTGGGTAGGGCTTATTCCTTTTGGGAAGTGCAATGAGAGTACTTCTGGGTATGCTCAATAAATAAGTAAAAAGGCTGGAGCTTGAAGCCAGTGCCACTGCCCACAGGAAGGACCTCACAGGAATAGCAGAGAAATCAGGAAGAAAGAAGGCCCTTAACTCTTTCTCTACATTTATCTCCTTCTCTTTCATGTCTCTATTCCTGCTTAGAGCTTGGTGGGAAGGGAGAAACATACTTTCCACAGTCCCAAACTCTGCTCCATAAAGCAGAGAATGGAATCATGTACTTAGAGTGGAAACAAAGGCTTACACCAGTGCAGTCCACTTGCTTGGCTACCAAGTATGGATACACACCCTGCACGTGGACTTTGGTCACATACAGTAGCTTGTACATAGCAGTCGTAAATCCGTACTTTTGCCTTATTGAATGCAGCTGTCCTTTGCAAAATGAAGACTCTCTAGCCCTCTTCCAACAGAAAGCAAAATATCTATCCCCGAACTAATTAAAATCACTTAGTTTCCTGTTCTTTGTTGACATCTCATTTGCAATTATGATAAACACTAAATCTTACTTTTTGTACTGTTTCCTCTCCTCTCCATCTGGATCACTACTGCCCTGGTTTTGGGTTGGTCTACTTTTTACTTGGGCTATTGCAAGAGTCTTGAAATTCTCTCTTTGTCTTTTCCCAGCATCTTTGCTCCATGTGGCAGAATGATCTCCAGAATAAGCACCATACATTATGCTTATCGTTTCTCCACTTAGATCCCAAAGCTGCCATTTTCCATCCTTGAAAATCAAATCTAGGCCTTTAGCTTGACCTTTAAGGTCCTCAATTATGTGGCCAGTGAGATGCTTCTCAACTTCATCCCAGTGAGCTGAGCCCTCCGCTGCTGTTGACCTGAGGTTTGTGCAAAATCCCTCAGAATTCTCCTGGCCTTTGCTTGTGCTCCACCCTCTGTATGCAACAGCCCTTCACGTGTCTCCCTCCTTTCTGCCAATCCAGATGTAGCTCCAGCAGTGCTTCCTTCTGGAAGTTCTCATCAGATATAAGCTACTGAGTGAACTTATTTGTGCTCTCCATGTGCCCCTGCATTTTATTTACTTTGTCATAGAACAGTGCTGTTTGGTTGTCTTTCACACCCATCTGACTGTTAGAGTACCTTCGTAGCAATGGTGTAATGGCAGGTACATTGTATCAGTTTGAGAAGTTTAGTAGTTCGATACAGCATGGAGCCAGGGTCCTCACTTCATAAATATCCTCGTCCTGTGCAAGAGGAGGGCATGGAGGTGGTGTGAGTGCTACACCCACCCTGGCACGGTAGCCTCCTTACTATATAAGGGAGGAAAAGAGGCTTGCTCTTCCCACCTTTTGCTCTTGTTACTTTTGTTGTCTTTTGCAGCCTTGAATTGTTCCCCTGTGCCACACCACCCTGCCTTGGAGCCAGCTGAGTATGGACTGAAACCTCCACAAACTATGAGCTAAATAAACCTTTCCTGCTTTCATTTGGGTGTTGGGTATTTTGTACCAGCAACAAGGGAAAAGTAACCAAGACAGGTAGGGTCTATCTTTCCATTTATATCCCCAGCAGATAGCACAGGGATGGCCATAAAACCTGTGCTCCACTTATGTTTGTCTGAGTAAGTCAAATTCACTCCAACAGACTCCTAATTCAGGTGACCAGTTCCCCTTAAGAACACCTGACATCCTTCTCTCCTTAGCTCATTTCTCCTTTTATTTAGGAATTAGAGGGAGAGTTTGGGCTTTCTGTGAAGTGCAGCATAGCAGCTTTTGGCTTAGAAATGACATATGAAGTTCACACATTTAACCTTTACTCTGTGGAGCAAGCAGCATGCTAATTAGTAAAGATGCCCCCTGGGGCTGGGCTGAATGTTCCTTGACTTTAGAGAAGCTGGAGGTGCCTTACAGAATCTATTCTAAATGGAACAAAAAACACAATTTTCCTGCATTCCCCGCTCAGCCGCAGTTTGAGTGCATTGTCCTTTTTTCAGCTTGAAAGTGAAAAGAGGGCACTTTGCCGTCAAAACATTTCACAGGTCTCCTGTAGAATCCAGCAGTGGGGCAACACATGGACCTCTGGGCTGGGGAGCTATTCAAATGGGTCTGCCCTATAGCTGTCCTTTGAATAATCACTCTCCTCTCCCACATGCCTGGATGCGCCTTTGGCAGGGAGGAGTGGACAACCTAAGGCTGACCCTCGATGTTATGTTCCTCAATAGATGCTTGTAGTTGTGAAAATGGATTTGAGGTGAACACCAGAAAGTCATAAACTGGGAAACCGAATGCTAGTGACTTAGCTTTCATGTTAAACAGAAATCACCTGGGAGTAAAACTAGCTGAATTGGACTCTAAGGTTTATTAAGTTGCATAATGTAGCATGGAGCTTTCTCCAAACAATAAAAATCATGCTGGGTTTGATGATAACACCCTGAAAATACTCTGCATTGTGTGCTACAATTGCGCTTTCTCCCCTGCCTCTGGAATAGTGAGAGACTGATACTGTTAACAGACTCGCTGCAAATTTTATTGGAAAATAAACTATCTTTTCAATTTTTGCAATTTTATTCCTTTGCAGATCTATTTCCACTTGTGCTCAAAGACAATTATGTTTGTCACCTGCTGGCATTCTTCAGAGCAGTAACCTGCCTGCACCAGCACGCTCGCTTCTAAACAAGTTTGTTTGCCGGCTCCTTAAAGGACTGGCTGAATGTCCTTGCCTCGCTAAAAATCTTGAGACTGGTAAAGAGATTATATTTTTACTTCTGTTTACAAGTCTACAAAAGACTCAATATAACATTAAAATTCTATCCTAATCTTAAAAATCTACAGATGTTTTTGTAGGGAAAGCTGTTTTTATTTAATAGGAGAAAAAATACAACTTTCAAGACAATAGTACAACTATGACAAGATTGTTAAGAATGTGGACCATGGCTAATTCAAAAACTTGCAAAAGAAAAGAAAAAGAATAAACAGAATTGAAGCAAGGGGGAAACTAGGCTCAGATCCCAAGCTGTAAAAGGGGATGGAGTGGTAGAAGTATTGGAATAAGTATAATTTGATGGTCCCAAGTAATTTTTGCCTACATTGTAACAGTGTTCAGAATGTGTAAAGTGTAATCAAATAGACTATGTAACCAATAGAGATAGGATAAATTATTTCATGATTATATTTTGTATGTTTGTGAGTTATACAGCCTTTCTACTTTTATTTTTTCAATACCATTTTGACTTTTAACATCTTACTGCTTTTTTTCAGCATTAGTTTTCCTTTTCCTCTTCATTATCGCTCAGTTATGTCCTTCCTTCTCTCCATTTGACTGTCCTACTTTCTCAGCTACAGCATAGAAATGTATTTCATGGCTTTTATTTAATAAACTTTTGTTTTGCATTTTTAAAACATGAACTAATACATTGCAATGTATACTTCAATAGAAGTGCAAGGAGTTATATTGTGGACAAATTGTTTTTCATTTGTTGTCAGTGACCTTACATAAAGTTAACTACCTCTGCAAAACTAGGAGAAGTCATCTAAAATTTTCTATTCTTGCTGTGAAAATATCACAGCCTCATGGCCACTGAGCCCATTTCACAGATTACAGAACAGAAGGATATATAAGCATGTTTTTGGAATGTCTACCACATTGGATAGCTGTTCTTATGAGCTTCTTTAGTGTTTGGAACTCTTTCACTATGTTTATTTTATTTTAAAGAGAATAAAAAATAAAAAAATAAAAATGATGCACAATTTCAAAACAAGAGAGTAGGAAATCAACAATGGTTATTACACTGGGTATTATTATCTTCAATGTAGTTGTTCAGATTGCCAGATATAAGCATATAAAATTGGTCAAAAAACTCAGCATTAACTGTTCCTTTCAATAAACAAATAGAAATTAGTAGTACAATTATCTATATACCTTTCACTATATACATATATGTATAAATATGTATATATAATGTGTAAGAGTTGAGAATTGAAGAAAAGTCTTGAGAAATTGTCTGAAAGTTCTGGAAGACTATGTTCCCAACATTGCAGTGGTCAAGGGGTAGAGAGACAAAGCTTACACAGTCTACATCCCCCTTTCAACCAGGCTCAGCCCCTTCTCTGGTTTTACAACTGAGCTTACATTTCGAGGTACCAGGCTGTCACTTGTCAAACGCCATGCCACAAGCCTGAACTCAGAACTATGATCCTCTTCATCCAGATTCTATTTCTGAACCATGAATTGGTGAAGCCACCAGGTAGATCTACCTTGAAGTACAGATCAGTTGATTTAAAGGTATAATTTTTATCAACTCTCTTTTCTATGAAAACATTTGTATAGGTAGAATAATGCAAATATATTAAGATAGAAATAATGGTAACCAATCCAATATTCAGATTCACCATTAAAACTTGCCTGCAACACTAAAGCCTTTCACATCCCACTTCCTGATATAACTACTATTCTAAATTATTCGCCACATATAGTAGATATATTTCTTAAATACTAAAATATGTATCATGTAACATACATCTAATTATATACATATATGCAATATATAGAAATATATATTATGTATATGGCATATATGAACAATACATGAAAACTTTAAGTAACATTTAGTTTTAAAGCCTAAACTTTTTGTAAATAATGCCATGATGCATGTGTTCTTGTATGACTTGTTTTCTTTTCACTCAATTATTGAAGGAATTTAATTATTCAGATTCATAAATGCTTATGTGCCTGTGTGTCGTGGCCTTTCTGTGTGTACTAAATAATATATAAATGCATGACAATTGATATTTCTATCCTGTCTCTGGAAGACTTTTTCTCTATACTTTTCACTGTTACAAATAAGGCTGTTAAGTCACCTTCAGGTGCACAAATGCACATTGTTATCCATGAAGGATATCTGGCCATTACATTTTTGGTCCATGGGTATATCTATGCATCTTCAAAGTGTGTCTCTATAATGATGTGCAACAGTTTCTATTCTTATTTTAAAACACTCTCTGACTTTACCTATAATTAGTGTTGTTAAATTAGAAAATTGTTGTTAAGTCTGGTGAACATAAATAGTTTCTTATACTGACAGTGCCTCTTCATTTCTTTGATTACTAATGAAGTTTAAGTAGCCATCCCAGACCCCACAACTGATAAGTACTAAAGATTCAAATCCATTGGCTCTAAGGTTCAAGGGTTTTCAACTTTGATATATAATCTCTTATTAGCCCTCATAATGTATGTAAAAAGATATTACTGAGCCCGAAAAGTACTTTTTCATAGACACTAAAAGCTCAAAATTAAATATTCATATTACATGCACTTATGCATTTATTCACATACATATATGTGAATGCTCACAGTTGGCAATAAAAAACAAAAAAATGTATGTGAATATATAAGACTTAAAAATGACCTTGCAGCAATCTGGAAACTGAAATATGGCCACGTTACTCCAATAATAGTAGTGTCATTTGTATTTCTGTCCAGCAGATATTTATGCTATTTTTATCCCCTAATTATTTTGGTTGTTTTGATAGATGGCAGGTCTGTTACTAGAAACAATTTTCTGTTTCTGAGATCCCAATTCCCTTCTCTTTACTCTTACATCCCTCATAAAATAATGAAACGTACTTCAATAAAAATGGTAGACATTAAGGAGTTGGCTTATATTACTTTTCCTGGACTTCTATAATAAAGTTTCCTACTTCTCTAACACAAATTAACCCATCTAATTTCTCTGATAAGAACATACTCTAAGCTTATGGTCACTGAGTCTAATGATTTACAGTTTATAGAACAGACATAGAATCCAGGTGTTATGGCATGCTCTTGTAATCCTAGCACTTGAGAAGCTGAGGTAGGAGGAATACGGTGAGTTCAAGTCCTCAGTAGTAAAGAGCAAAGTCAAATATAATAGATCCCCATAAGTAATTATGCAGCCCTGTTTAATCAACATTCTAGGGGACATTGAAAAATATGCCACTCCCCTTTTTGTTTCACTTCCAAGTTTTTAACAATTTTTGTAACATTTTATTGGTATGTGATCTCATGGCACTTGCTCACCTTATCATAAATTTGTGACAGTTTCTGCTTTTACTTTTCTCACCTTTCCCTTTTTTGACCACAAGCACAATGAAGGTAGGGGCAAACTCTTCTGCCTCTGGTAGGTCCAGCTCCCTAGCTAGCATAGCACTTAATATATGAAGAGTGTTTCACAAATTGTAATTATATTAAAAATGAATTTGAATTATGTTTAACATCATCACAGTTGGGTGCTCAGAAGCTTCTCTGATGGGCAGAAATTCAAGTGAGTGCTGAAACATCAGCTTTTTCTGCTAGGGATAGTGAAAGATGGGAAAAGACCAATGACACTCAACATCACCGAAGTCCTGTAGGCATGTTTCTTAGGTGTCAGTCTCCTTACATATGAGAAAATGTCATCAGTACCTTCAGCAGCTGGGAAGACTTGCTTCATTCTTTCAACCTCTTTTATATAGGTCTCTTCATAGCAGAGCTTATATAAATTTAGAGTACTTGCTTAGGAAATTGAATTCAATCACTCTTAGTACAGTATTAAGATAAAAACCTTTAATGTGTGATGCTCTAGTTCTCTCCTGCTGTTTCTTCTTACTGTGGCCTAAAAGAGTTGTTTGACCCAGGGTAAAATATCCCCCATTCTAGGTTGCATATATTTAATTTTTCTTCTTATGTCCATCATAAAAAGTATAATTTATGGCTATCACTGGCAATTTCTGGCTTGTGCCCTAACGTTTAGCAGGGGCTCAGTGGGTATTGGTACTAAATACACCTCTCTAGAATATGTTCCTATTGCCAGGGGGATGTGTGACATTCATAACTTTCTAGGCAAGTGCAAAGCTCCATTCATTGTTGTGTCTAACACACTATGTTGCTGTCCTCAAACTGCAGGAACTTGAAAATCTGGTAGTAATTCCTTCCTGCCTCTTCTATAAATGCAAAGTACTCAGGACTGCTTATCCAGAGACAGTCTCAGGGCCATTCACTGGGCATTTTTGAATGCTTTCTCTTAAACCCTTACTTTACATTTGAATTTGTTTCACCAGTGTATATTTTTAAGGGATTTTTTCTTGCAAACTGTATTTCCTCAGAATCTTAACTTTCTGATCTGTAAGGTAAAGGTAATAACTTGCAATGTTGAATACCAAATGAAATAACTTATGATGTAAAAGAAATGATAGTTCAGTCGCAGGCATGTAGTACAATGCTATGGAAGTAAGTCTTCTTCCTCATCTTTCTCACTCTCCCTAAAATGAAATTCATATTTACTTATATTTGCCTTTTCCAAATGTCCATTCCCAATCCTCAGGTCTGCCCAGTGGAGGTTCTGGCACTTGCATATGATGTATTTCCTTCTCTGAAGATAAGCTTGAGTCAGTGCAGACTGGAGAGCTGCCCTGAATGAAGCCAGGACAAGGAAGATCTTGTACAATGAGTGAGAAAGCTGCTACCATGGGAGACACGAACCAGTACGTGCTCGTGAAGAGACCAATAGGACTGGTCACAACAAAGCTATGAATTACTCCTTATGGCATATCAAAGCTTGCAACATAGCACATGCCATGCTAATCAATTTTTGTGGAATATCTTATTTACTTATTTTTTTTTGTACCAGGAATTGAACTCAGGACCTTGCGCTTGCCAGGCAGATGCTTATGCCACTAAGCTATATCCCAGGCCCTCTTATTTACTTTTTAAATGAAATTAAGAGGAAAATATTAACGTGACCATGTGGAGATCAAAACATGGAGGCTGAGTCTTAGTTAATCCACTGGGCTGAGAAGCCAGGATGGGAGCCTAGGCTAACACCTCTTAAACTGCGGTTTTCATGTTGAAGCTATTCTGAGCATCAGCCACTGCTCTTGGCTTCCTACTGTCCATGTTAGTCACTAACCTGGACCATTCAGTACTTTATGGTATCGCTTTTGTCCAGAATGAAAGTGCTATCTGGTTACGACCTTTTCTGCTTGTTCTTTGGCCTCTGGGGTTCCCCCTTCCCATGCTTATTGAAATGTGCTTTGTCATGGGTTCCATTCACCTGGAAATTAGCATAGGTATGTATTGAAACCCATAGATGTCTACTGTTTGTCCATGCAGGACACTTTGCCTAAAGAGAGAAAGTTTATCTCCTCAAACTCAGCACCAGCCTATAGTAAAGCTTTCAATGCCATTAAAAGAATTGTGATTTCTGAGACAAACTCACAGAAAAGATGGCATTATTATGACAAAACCAATTTCTTAGAAGTCAAAATGATACTCAATTTTTCCCCCATTTACAGATCATAGTTTGGATAATATTTTCTGAGGGCTAAGTCTGGTCCATGTTCTAGGGCCTATTTTCAATGATCTTATGTCCTTTAGGTTTCTTAAAAAATATACTCAAAGACTGTTGTTTTCAATAAATCAGGTATTTTCTATATTTTTCTCATGTCTTACCTCAATAATTTGAATTTTTTAACTGGTCAGTGTTTTGGCAAACTAAGTGTATCACACAGTTACAGCACATATCCTTTCTACTTCAGCACTGGTTAAATTCTCTAAAATATTTTTTCAACATCAGCATTTTTCATTACTTCATGATAAATTAATTTTCATGGCTGACTAAATGGACCAACACACTACAAAGCATAAAGCATGACACAACATTAATAACTGCTTGAACTATACTTATACCTTCCAGACATTGACCTTTTTTTATAAATAAGAGAGCATATAGACTATTTTTTTAAAATGTTACAACATTTAAAGAAGCTTGTTGTACATGTGGTTGTGACTATGTCCATAACTTTTTTTAAAAAAAGATACATATAAAGTTTGAACCATGTTGAAGTTTCTTTTTTTTTCTTTTTTGGTTTTTTTCCGGTACCAGGAATTGAACTCACAACCTTGCACTTGCCAGGCAGGCACTGTGCCCCTGAGCTAAACCCCCATCCCCTCATTTTGAAGTTTAAAATATCATGTTTCTTGTGTTTATTAACATAAATTTCTACAGAAGACTTGCAAAGAGGAAAAAGATGCTGGTCTTGGCATGAAATGCAGATTTATATGAAATAACATTTTTTTAGTTGCTGTCCTGCCTACACACTCTTCATTCATTTTATTGCTCCAGGGACCCTGTGTCCCAGGTCTGATTTGCTGTGCTGATAGCAGCTCACACCCGGGACACCTATCAGTGTGCATGAAATGAAGACCCAGCAGCACCTTCGAAGATAAGCCTCCCCTTCTCAGGAAGGTGGGAAACACCTTTCTCTGCAACCCAGGAGAATCTGCCCTCAGAGTCAACAATATACTGTAAACATGTTTAATTTCCACAGTATTTTTGGAAGGGAGAAATTTATACTCAGAATAAACAGAAAAATGAAATGAATAAACAATTTTCAACACATCCAGTGGCTAAGTGGTGATAATACAAAGAAGTCTATACTTTTATCAGAGAAAGGCAAACAATCTGTGCAAAATAGAAAAAGGAAATGACTGCAATTCACAGAAGGTAAAACTGAAGGGGTCAATAAAGATATGGAAATAGGCTGGCCTCATTACTAGGCAAAAGGAGGCCTAGGAAGATAATCAGTGCAAGTCTACCCTGTGTCACCATCAAACTGATAACCATTAAGAAGAGATTCGACGCTCACTTCCAACAAGGATGCGGGGAAATGCATCTTTGAAAACCAATGTTTGAGTTATTCTAAACGTCATTAAATAACTGTTATAACAGGTATTTGACTGAAATGATAGAAACAAGGTACATCAGTAAACATAAGTAGCTGCTCAATTTTTTTGTAATTAGTTAAGTCAAGTAAATATACATAATGTGTATTATGTTCAGTGAATTCCAAAGAAAACTATGACAAATTTGGCAAGAATGGGGAGAAACTGAAGTACTATGAGTTAGGGGGAAAAAGACAAAAGTTCTTATGAGGTTAATTTCACTAGTAAAATAATAGGTTCCCATAGGCTATGGCCCAACAATGTCACATCTAGTAACATAATTTATAAAAGATTTGCATTTGTGTACAGAAAGTATGACCCACTATATAACTGCTGCTTTGTTATAATAGTGAAATCTGCTGATCATCAAAATTTTAATCCACAAATGAGTTAATACATTTTCATATTTCATATAATTAAATGTGATGTAGAGTCCTTAAAAATAAGCTGAAGTGTGCATGTGTGAATAGATCTCAAAATTAAAATATAGAGCAAAATAACCATTTAGTAGATAATGTGTTTAAAAAATACCCAACATATTTTAATGGCTCCATGCATGTACAGGATATGTACTTGAGTGTGTACGTTAGTGATTGTTTAGGTCTCAACATATATGTGAAAGTTTAAGACCTTAAACTGGAAGGCTCCATGATAACAGTTGTCTAGATGGTAGAACTAAATCTGAAACTATTTATTTATTTATTTATTTATTTATTTGTATCGAGAATCAAACTCAGGACCTTGCACTTGACAGACCATTTACATCTTTAGAGTTTATTTAAAACATAAAAATGATGGTAAAATGTTAACATTTTTAAACGATGGTAGGTAGTATTTATATGGTATTTACTACTCCATATGTCTCTGCCTAAATGAAAGTTTTCATCATAAAAAAGTTACATAATCATGTGTGTATTAGATGATAATATTTGTAAAAACAAACATTTTTATGAAAATATTAAATGCATGTCCTCAGGAACATGGCTCCAGAAGTGCATATATCAAAGAATTAATACCATGGGTTGGGAGAGTACTATGGAGGTGAGAGCAGAAAAAAATTTTGTAATTGTTTTATTATTTGCAAAAAAGATACCTAGGTTTATTACTTGAAGAATTTAAAAGATAAATTTTCATGAAAATGAATATATAAACAGGAAGAAATAATTCAGAATAAAAATATATAGATCACACCAATATTCCAAAGGAATGTTAATCCTCATAGTAATAAAAATTCAAATTAAAACAAAAATGAATTCTCTATGCCCCTCCATCTGATTGAAGAAATTAACACAAGTATGGAGGAAAGAATGCTGTACCTAAGAACATAAATTGATGAAACATTTGTGGAAAGTGCTCCAGAAATATACATCAAAATAACTTAGGGAAAACATTTGTAAAGCCTTGAAAAAATATTTGTGGATATATTAATCATCACAGTGATGATAATAAAGAAATAAAAATAATCTATTAGTAAGAAATAAAAAATGAATTATAGTACATCTCAGCAAATATATATACCATGTAGCTATTGGAACAGGGTCTTAGTCACTTTCCTGGCTGCTGAGACACAGGCCTGACACCAGCAGCTTAGAGGAGGAGAGTTTATTTTGGCTCACAGTTACAGAGCATCTTTGGCTGGCCCAAGGCAGGAAGAACCTGGTGGGAGGAGCTGGTAGAGCAGGGCTGCTCACTCACATGTCCTGGGCATCAGGAAGTAGAAAGAGAAGGGAGCCGCTGGGCAGGGACAGAGACCTCCTCAGCAAGCTCCCAGGACACACTTCTCCTGAACAGACTCCACTCCCAACAAGTTGGCCATGGGCCTCCATGATTCAGTCACCTTCCCAAGCTCCACCACTGACACCAAGCAGGCTTTGGGGGACATTTCATCTACACCACAACAAGCTGAAGTGTAAGTAACATGTTTATTTAGAGTGGAAATGACACCATTACATTGCTAAGGGGAAAAGTACAGTTAAAAGACTACTTTGCATGATTCTGTTTGTAAAATAATAGATTAAGAACATGGATACTTACATTTAAAGCATCCTAGGCCAGGCATGGTGGTGCATGCCTGTAATCCCAGCACTCAGGAGGCTGGGTCAGGGAGATTACTGTTAATTCAAGGCCAGCCTGGTCTGCAAAGTGAGTTCCCGGCCAACCTGAAGTTCATAGTGAAACCCTGTTGCAAAAAGACCAATAAATAAATAAATAAATAAATAAATAAATAAATAAATAACAAAAGAAAGAAAAAAATCCTTATCAAATGTTAACTCTAGAATGTGATTACAGAATTAATGTCTGTTTTTTTGACTATTCTCCAATTCCTTCACAATAGGAAGATATTTCTCTTATCAGAAAAATTTAGCACAAGTACAAAAATTCACTGAAAAATGCAAGTAAAAATCCATAATGAAATGGATGTAATTAATCAATTAAGTGTTGATGAAAGACAATACACTTAGAGAACTCTTTCAGGATAAGGAAAAAATAGAAAATATAAGAAAAATATAAACCAATATGCAAGGTATAACCCAGATGTTACACATCCATCGATGGAACATGACAGGCAAGGACAATGGAAATGAGTAAAAGCTGTGACAATGCATGAACTTTCTCTTGGGCTTAAGAATAAAAAGAAAGTTCAGTTCACAAGCCCCCTCCTGCCCACCCACGCTGACCAAGTGTCACTAAATTTATGTGTAGACACACACAGGCAAAGTGGCATAAACACAAGTAGAATAGAAAGCCCCTGCATTTCAGGAATACAGTGACAAGTCATGACTTCTGTCTTCTAGATAAAAATGGTAAAAGAAGCTATGTTTCTAATTTCTCCAGAAATTCTATAGGAAGACAGTAAATGGCTGAGGAAAACAAAGAAGAGGCCAAGGAAAAGATGTCAGAAGCAGAAGACAGGTAATAACTGACACGGAAGCATGATGTGGAAACTTTATCTAGTGGTGCAGGTATCTCAAGAAATATAACAGGATGCTATTCCTATTACTACTCTTATTGGCAATGGTACCAAGGGTAATAAACACAAACAAAATTAATATCCCTTGAGAAATTTAAAAAGAAAATGTATTCATGAAGCAAAAAAGAAAGAAAACAAGAAAGGAAACAAAAACTTCTGAAATTAAAATTATAATCACAGAAATGAAAAATTCAAGAGAAACATGGAAACATTTAAAAGGAAGCTTTTGATATCTCCCAGACATACAAAATGTGATAAAGATAATTAAATATTTAACTTTTCAAAAATAATTTCTTCTCATGCACCCTCTCTTAGGAACTACTGAGGATTGTCCTGCACTAAGACCAAAAAATAAATCCAGAAAAACGAGCACACAGAACCCAAGTACTAAGAAAGGGGAGAGGGAATGGATTTCCTAGAAAATGGGTGGATGAGGTCCCAGGAGGACAGCTGTACAGCCAAGTACAATGGTATGTCTTTGTAGGAGCTGGTGAAGAAAGATAACTTGATGAGGGACGCGAGGATGGGTGGGAGCTGAGAAATTAAACTCATGGATGCTCTGGTGGGTTGGCTCCAATTGTCAGATGTGCGGTTCTTTTGAGGGATTTAAGCCTGGATTGGTGGCAGGTGGCAGGTGGCAGGTGGCAGGTGGCAGGTGGCAGGTGGCAAGTATGCATATAAGACCAAAGATGAGAAGAAAACCATATACAGAAAAGAAAGTTACACAAAAAGGAAATGCAATCATATACCATTGTATAGTTTATCAGTGGACAATATTAAGTAGTGAATATTAATAAAACTGCTAAACAAGTGTTAATTATAAATGGTGAGGAACCCACAGAAGAAGTCTGGAATCTCTGTATTTATGCATTTGTGCTGTTTGGGGAAAATGCAAGAACAAAATTCTGTATTTTCCTTGTGAGGAACTCAGTGGATAATAGGTAGACCTAAAACACTGAGAAATGACAGAAATTTCTTAACTAATGACAGCATTTGTACACTATTTAGGAATATGGAGATAGATTTGGGCGAGGCATAACTTCCTAAAAGAAGTGCAATGTGGAGGGAATCACCTTGGGATAGTTAAAAGTGTTTAGGGTAGAGGGTTGATATATATAAGTTATATATGATTCGCTTGGTACGATAAAAAGTAAATTATCTATATTGCAGCATAGGTGGTTCTTCAAAGAAAATAAACAATTATCGGAACAGTAGGGTGATTCTTCAAAGAAAATAAATAATCATAAGACCCAGAACCCTACTTCTGGATATATGTTCACAATAATTAAAAACAGGACTTCAATGACATTTGTAAACCAATATTCCTAGCAGCATTATTACAATAGCCCACATGTAAAGCAACCCAAATGACCGTGGTCTGATGAATGGATAAACAAAATGTGGCATATACATAGGATAGAATGCTATTCAGTCTGAAAAACAAATGGAATTCTGAAAATTGGCACAACATGGGTGAATTATGAGGACATTTGCTAAGTGAAACAAGCCATACACGAAAGGACTGATATTGTATGTTTCCCTTGTACCATGTACCCAGGGTACTCAAGTTCCTATAAGCAGAAAGTGGAATAGTGATTTACAAGGGCTGTGAGGGGAGGCGATGGGGTTTAAATGTGAAAGATTTCTGGAGATGGATGGTAGCAGCAATGGCTGCACATCAGTGTGACTGTACTTACTGCTACCAAGCTGTGCACTTAAAAAGAGTTAAAATGGTAAATTTCATGTTCTGTATAGTTTGCCATAATAAAAATAAATTCAGTTTCTCCCATGTTCATTCTCCTTCCCTTCCTGCATTAGTTTCACACTGCTGCTGTAATAAATTTGCCAAAAGAACTCAGTGGCTTACACCATGCAGACATGTTAGCATATGGAGAAGTCCAACACAGGTATTGGACTCATGGGGCTCAAACCACAGCTCCGGCCGGGCTATGTTCCACACTCCATGTGTCTTTCTCATGGGTCTAGAGGAGAGTCTGTTTCCGTGTGTTTTCCACCTTCTAGAGGCCACTGTATTCTTTGGATTGTGCTCATGCCTCTCCATCTTCAAAGCCCACGAATTTGCATCTTTCTGACCATCCTCCTGCAGTTCATGTCTCACCCTCTCTGATCTCACCTAATGAAGAAAGGGTCTGTGCTCTGGAGGGCTTGCACAATTAGAATGGACTCGTCTAGGTAATCCAAAAACTTTCTCCATGTCAAAGTTCTTCAATTTAATTTTACCTACAAAGTTTATTTTGCCATATATTGTAATATGTAGGGTCCAGGGATTAGGAAGTGGACACTTTTTGAGTTTTACTCTGCCTACAACCCCCACACTGCTCAGTCTCAAAGCCTTGACAATGATTCAGGTCCAAGTCCCAGCAGAGGGAGAGGCAGCATGGTGGACCAGAGCAGAGCTCAGAACCAGTGCTGCTGGAGGAGGGCGTCTGGATTCACAGGTGGAGTAGCAGCACATTGTATAGGAAGCTGAGCAGGGTGCACATGACTGAGGAAGGGGAAGACAGTGTGGGATGTCTGGAGCAGAGACTGAGAAGCAGAGGCGTGTGGCTACGGGGCTGCAGTAGTCTGGCAAGAGGGATGGGAACGGGACCAGAGTGAGGTAGGAGTTGATGGTGGGGTTGACCCAGAGCCACTGTGTGTCAGTTTGAGGAAGGGAGAAGGGAGCCCACTCTGGTTTAGACAGAGGAGAAATCATGCCAGGCCTGGAGGAGGGGGAGCCTGCGGAGGATGGAAAGGGTGCCAGGATGAGGTCATATTGACAGGGACCCTACAGGAAGTGTTAGAGTCAGAAGTGTGAAGAGGGTGTCTTTAGTAGGAAGGGAGATTGTGTTAGTCACTGGAGGTCATTTATGCATAATAGATGTATAAAAATATTAAAGATAATAAGATAATTAAAGATATTAAGGATGGTATTCTCATATTGAAAAAAGTTACTGGTAGGAAAGGAAGCTAGGATGGATGCTGTGCTGTTAAGAATTAAAGATATTGATATGAGTTCATGATTTTCTGCTCATATGTAGATATAGAAATAAACAGATTAAAATGTGTGCACACACACAAAACGTGAGCATAGCTAATAAAGAAACATATTCATATACCCATACAAGAAATGAACTCAGCTAAGTACTAGATGGTATTGTCTAAGTCCTGTGCATACTCGTATTCAGGACCAGTCACAGTCATGACAAAAAGTCAGGACCCAAACGAGTCACGATGTTCTTTTTTTCTCTTTCTTTCTTTCTTTCTTTCTTTCTTTCTTTCTTTCTTTCTTTCTTTCTTTCTTTCTTTCTTTCTTCTTTCTTTCTTTCTTTCTTTCCTTCCTTCCTTCCTTCCTTCCTTCCTTCCTTTGCTTAAGAAAATTCTAATTTTAATGTAATACAAGTGAATATTAATAAAGAAAATACAGAAAAGCACTCCTATGAAATATAAAATAAAATTTCATACCAATATAAAATAAAATTTCATAACCAACAAATTAGAAAATAATAGTTATACACTATACTGGGTACCATACTCCTAAAAAGAATGTCCAAAATATTACTCAGAGTGCAATCATAAACAAAATAGACTATTGCAAAAAAGAAACTCGCAAATAATAGCACACTTTCTTTTCAGCGTAGTTCATGTAGAGAAATTAGTGGTATAAATGAAACAAAGAAGTTCATTATTGAAATAACTTTAAAACTGCAGAATATATAATTTGGGAAATTATTTAAAGATCTCCCCATTTTCTATTTATCTTCTACTTTATATATATATATATATATATATATATATATATATATAGTTTCTCATATAAGAAAAACAAAGTGATATTTAAGCTTGTGTGTCTGATTTATTTTATTTAATATTATAGCCTCATTTACCTATGAATGCCTTAAGTTTATCTTTCTTTATGCCAGAATCCTACCCATTGTTGTATAAATTCCACTTTTTATTCACTCATCTGTTGATGTACATATATGCTGTCTCCAAGATCTTGCTACTGTAAATTATGCTGCTCTCCACGGGATATAGAAAAGGCCATTAATGGTGCAGGTAATACAGTGTCTTCAGGTGCAGGTGGAATTCAGTGTGCACTCATAGCGCCAGGCCTGGGAGGAGGAGGTAAGGAGCTATGAGCAGCGGCAGCCATGGGGCAAGTCCTGTGCCCTGGGAGCTGAGGGAAGACACAACGGTAACCATCCTGCAAGCTTGAGAGACAGGAGCCGTGGTGGTTCCTTTCAAGTTGAGGAAACTTGGGCAGAGGGAGCTCCTTTTCCTAAATCCACCCTCCTTTTCTTCCAGTGATAATTTTAGTCCCTCTATTTTGTTATTTGTTTTTTTCCTTAGCACTGGTGATTGAATTCAGGACCTTCAAAGGATCTACATTTGCAGCCTATTTTGTTTTGTTTTATGTTATTTTATTTTGACAGTACCTTGATAAATTGCTCCAGTTAGGCAATCTCCCGCCTCAAACTCGTAATCTTCATGCCTCAACCTCCCAGATGGCTGGCGTGACAAGCATGCACTATCACACTTGGGTAGTCATCACTTTTTATGAGAACATTTGCTGAGTTACAGGTTCCCAAACCTATCACATTTGAGTAATTGATTGATTGTATTTCATACAAAAGCACAGAAGCACTTGAAAGGATTGGATTTAAAGCTATTATCAATACAGAATTTAGGTTTACAGCCTCATGTTAATTCCTATGTTCGATGCCTTCTAGAAAACTAAAATTCTTCCAGTACACAGTTGGCTCCCCATATCTGTAGCTTCTGCGTCCTTGAATTCAAGCAACTGCAGATCAAAACTATTCAGAAAAAAATTAAAAATCCACTAAAAAGTGAGCAAATGAAATGAATAGACACGTCACAGAAAAGGGTGAATGTCCAATAAACAGATGAAGAAAGGTTGAACAGTGCTGGCCACTGGAGAGATGCAGAATAGAACAACACCGAGAGTCTATCTTACTCCAGAAAGAATGGCTACCATCGAGAAATCAAATAATAAGAAATGGTGTTGAGGCTTCAGGGAAAACAGAACCCTTCTACACTTCTACACTGTCGGTGTGAATGTGACTAGTACAACCACTATGGAAAACAGCGTGAAGAGTCTTCATAAAACTAAAAGTAGAAATTCCATTTTACCCAGCTATCTTCCTTTTGGGTATGTTTCAAAAAAAGTTAAAGACATCCTGTTGCAATGATCATGCATCCCCATGTTTATAGCAGCACAATTCCTAATGGCTAAACTTTGAAAGCAGTCTATACCCATATTAACAGACGAATGGATAAAAAATGTGGTACTTACACACTGGAGTACTACTCTGTCATAAAGAAAGATAAACTTGAGTAGTTTGTAGAACAATGGATGCACCTTGAAATCATAATGTTAAGTGAAATAAGGAAGGCACACATGGTTTCTCTTACTTGAAAACCCAAAGTATAAATAAAGAACAAAATAAAAATAGATAATAAGAAATTGAGAGATAGATCTTTCTTAAATGGGAAGGGCATCAAAAGATGGAGGGAGGGGAGAGAAAGGAATGCAAAAAAGGAATTAAGATGTGTTGTGTACATTCACCAACCTCACACAAGGAACATAAACATATACAGCAAATATGTGCCAATAAAATTTAAAAAGTGTGTCTGTACTCAATATGTTGAAACCTTTCCCTTAGCATCATTCCCTGAACAGCAGTCTCTAGCATTTACATTGTGTAGTGTTTTGTAAGTAATCTGGATGTTATTTAAAGTATATGGGAGACAGGTCTGGGGATTTAGCTCATTGGCACAGTGCCTGCCTGGTAGAAACATGAGGTCCTGAGTTCAATCCCAAAACACAAAAACAAAAATGTATATGAGTCAGGCATGTGGCACATACCTTTTGTCCAAGGACTCAGGGGGCTGAGGCAGGAGGATCACCATGAGTTTGAGACCACCCTGAAGTAATAGTCAGACCTTGTCTCAAAAAAAATATATGGGAGAGTTGCACAAGTTATATGCTAATACTGTGCCATTTTATGCAGGGTTTGAGCACCTACTGACTTTGGTATCCACAGTGGGTTGTGGATCCAATCCTTTGGGGGCTGTCAATGTGTGTGTGTGTGTGTGTGTGTGTGTGTGTGTGTGTGTGAACATCCATATATTCATATGTACACACTGATATCTGATATTTATTTCGCCAAAATGCAAAATTCATCAATCCCTTCTGCTGCTCACTCCCATTCCTATTTTCTGCATTGAGGTAACCTTTCTTCTACTTCACTTCATGGTTGATTTCAGACTTCAAGTTCACCTTGCTCTTGCTGGAACATCTTAGCCATCCTTTGTAGGACAAGAGTGGGTTTGTCCAGAGGATTTCAAGGAGGTGCTAAAAGCTATTGTGAGGGCCACTTCAGCGAGACACAGCCAGCGCTGCCGTTGCTACCAATTTCTGTATTGTGGAACACAAAAGGAAACTGGAGCACTGTCACACAAGTGCTATCAAAATAGAAGCCATGTCACAATGTTCTGAAGTGAACTTTATTTATATTTATTTATTTATTTATTTACTTATTTATTTATTTATTGATACCGGGAATCAAACTTGGGTACTTGCACTTGCCAGGCAGGCGTTTGTGCCACTGAACTATATCCCTGACCCATCACAATGTTCTAGATTGAGATTGTTATATGTTCTTATCAGGGTTATGAGAATGTGATATGGATGACCTCCCAGAATATTAGGCCAAGGAAAATTGTGTTCATTCATTCATGTTTTTGTTTATCAAGACTTCAAATGTGTTGCATATCTACATCTAAATGTCTAGGACGTATAGATCTGAATGCAAAATTCTATGCCCATCTAAATATTAAAAGCCAGTTTGTGTGTTATAAGATACAAGAGTCTTGTTACATAGTAGAACAGTGGTGAGCAAGCTCTTCCTGTGAAATGCAAGATGGGGAATAGTTTAGGACTCACGGTCTGTATATGCTATGACTTTTCCTCCTCTTCTCTCTCCTTGCCTCTTCTTCCTCCAACATCTCTTTCTTTTCTCATCCCCTTCCTTCTTCTTCTTTTGAGAATATAAAAACCATTCATAGAAATTCAACTGTACAAAAACATGCTACAGCCCAGATTTGGTGCATGGGCTCTATAGTTTTCCACCCCTCTCCCACAGCCTTGCTAATCAGAGAGCCCCACACAGCAGGGTCAACATCACCTGGGATTTTATTATTATCAGGCCTTATGCTAGACCTCCTGAATCAGTTAAGTACCACCGTGTAATAAACTCCTAAAATCAGCAGCCATTTATCATTGCTAATGAGAATATGGGTCTTTTGGGAGGCCCTGGCCTCAGCTGGGTTGCTTCATGCACTGATTACAATAAACTGCAGCAGTGCCAGGCAGCCTTGCTTCTAGATGCCACTTAACTGTCAGTTGGGGCACCTAGATTCTCTTCCGCATGGCGTTCTACTCTCCAGTGGGCCAGCATTCCAAGCTAGTCATAAAATTCCAAGAAAGGAAATGGCACAGACCTGTTATACCATGACTTTTTCCACATTCTGTTGGTCAAAGCAAGTCACAGGGCAATCCAGGTTCAAATAAAATGGAAATAGAATTTACCCCTTTTTACAAAGAAATTCAGAGTCACATTGCAAAGGACATGGACATAAAGGGAAATAAAGAGTTCTGGTCATATTTGCAATGTACCTCATCTGTGCAATGCAAACTTCTGCATATTAATAAGATCCCCAGATGATTCACAGACACCATAAAGGGTGAGAAGCTAGATCCTAACGTATTTTCACAATTAGCTACAGATGTCATACTCCTCCCTGTCCCCTGAAATAGTTCTATATTCATCTTCTAAACAACCAAGTTCTATGTAAGAACTCAGTATCAATCAGAAAAGAAGGTTTCTATCAAAGTATTGCTGCTCACATTGCTTTTCAGAGAATGCTAGACACCAAGAGGCACAGCACAGTGCTGCTTCCTTCCATTCATTACATGAGCAAATCCCTTAGATCTGACGGCTCTTCTTCCTCACACAGGATGGTACTGTATAATCATCAGTCTGTGAAAGAGGTGTTTCTATTGGCAAATTGACATTTACCTGATAGTTACGTAAGAACTAGATTCTTTGTAAAAGCTACCTGTGTGCCGGGAGTGGTGGCGCATGCCTGTAATCCCAGCACTCGGGAGGCTGAGGCCGGAGGATCATTACAAGTTCGAGACCAGCCTTGGCTACAAAGTGAGCTCAAGGCCAGCCTGAACTGCACAGTGAGACCCTATCTCAAAAAAAGAGACAAAAAAGAAAAAAAAACAAAAAACAAAAAGCTACCTGAGTGGCAGAGCGTGAAGAGGGGAACCCTCTGAGAAGGTAACAATAGAAGAATGATGATGAAAACTTCTCCAAATGTGATGGAATGGCTTTTACTTCCTATAAATCTTGAGTGGGTTCACAGGATAAGTAGAAGACGTTTTCTTTCTGACTTCTTAACTGGTGGCCAGCAGCACCAACTCAGGACCCAGACTGCCTAAGTTTATATCACAATTCTGCTGCTCCCTTTCTCTGCGTGACCTTGGTCACATGACTAAATCTCTATACTTTAGTATTTTCTACCTGTTACAGTGAGAGTGATAATAGTCACTAATGTATAAGGTTTCTTGTGTATGCCAAGGTCTTTGAATAGAAGACAGCCAAAATAGTACCTGCTTACAATAGTATTATCATTGTTAATATCAGTATTGCTATTATTTCTTGGTACAAGAAACAACTGTATGCTTCCTGAGAATGTTAAATGGATTTTCATGTTTTAGATAAAAACTGAATCTTTTTGCATGGCCACATCAAGTGTCTCAGATACCACAGTATTCTGCATGTGTATGAATTTCCTTATTTCTTGGGTTTAAAGAAATTACCCATTTTCCATAGTGAATAAAAGCTTTAAGTTTTAACATATGCAATTTTGCTGTTTGCAAATGTGACACCTCTGGATATGAGCACTGTGAAATACCATGCTGTTACATTAAAATTATAATGACCATAATTATCCCAATGAATAATCTTCTTAGTGGTTTGTTTCCAGCCCTGGAATAGCATTAGTTACTACCATTGACTCTTGTTCATATTGACCAAAGGGCTGATTTGTCACAGACTTGTAATCTACAAGCAGCACGCAGAGCAGGAGAGAAAGAAATTAAAGGGAATGGAATAAGGAGGAAAAAGTTTGGAACACAAAGAGAACTGAGAAGGAATGTCCAAAGGCTAAAGCTGGTAATCCATAGCAGTTTTTCATAAATAATTTACATATGCCATCTACATTTAGATAACTTAGTCATACAGTAAAAATTTAATATCAACTACAGGTGGCCCAAATAATTCTCCCTATGTGTCACTGGCATCTGTGACTCCACCCAATAGATATGAGAATGCAGCATCTCTTATCTCCAGGAAATGATGCATCACATAAAATGAGGGATTATTAGGACTATCGTAAAGAGCAAATTGCACCAACCACAGAAACAGTGTCGATTTTTCATCAAGTACAACAGAGAGCTAAGTAAAAAATTTCCATAAATCTACAAAGGTTCTTGGCATGAAGCCTTGGTATTGGTCAGAAATATAAGAACCCCAAAATGACATGTTGTTTTTTTTTATGGTACCACATTTTCTGTGAAAATTCCAAAGTTATAGAAAGAAAATGCAGCATCAACAATATGTAATTTTCACCTTGAAAAATAAATTGGTCTCAGCAGCTTCCTGCCCTCTGTCCACCATATGTGGAGGCTTTCTAACAAAAGGAAACCTCTCAGCTCACACTTACCCTTGGTTAAGTCATTTACCATCATATAAAAGGAAATTTCTATGAATTCAAAGTCCATGTGCTTAACAACTGAAATCTGGAAAATATAGGAATGGTAAAGATAAAGATGAAAAATGCACAGAATGTCACACTCAGATAATTTCAAATACTCTTGTGTGAGCTCTCCCAGTATTTTTAACCAAAAACATATTAGAAAGTATTAACCATGTGCTTTCTCTGCATTAGTGGTAAATGATGACTAAGTCACTTATGATAAGATTGGTCACGATTAACATGATAAAAATGAGCACTTCTTTACTTTATGACTGTTAAGAAATAGATCAATGAAAATACCTGCCCAATTAAAACAATTTTTATTGAACTCTGATAAATTCCCAGGAATATGCACAAATCATAAGTGCACAGTTTGCTGCATTTTGATGGGATGAACATACTTGTACATCCAACATCTGGATCAAGAAATGAACTATCACCAGTGTCACCATCTCCCCCATCCTGACTTATAACACCAGAGATTGATTTTGCTTGTTTTTGATCATAATATAAATGGAATCATATGGTGTAGCTTCTCTGGGGTCAGTCTGATATTATTTCATGAACATTATAGCGATGGCATTGTTTTTTAAAATGTACTTATGTATTTTATATATTAAAATATCACATATAATAAATCCATTCTTTAAAATAATTGCAATTGCTTGAGCTGATAAACAAGACATAGTAAGTCACTGTTAGGGTTTTGTGAACAATTGTCTGGATCTTCAAGGATATACTTCCCTGAGAAAGGCAAATATGATCGCTGAAATTTGTGTTGTTTGAACTTCTTATGTATTGGTTTTATCATCATGAGCGTTGATTACTTTGAATTCCAGTAGAGAGAAGAGTTATTTTGAACATTAAGTCCTCATTGAGAGCCCTCTGGAAATGTGAACATAATAAAGAAGCACATCATATATCATAGTGTTTTAGGACTGGAAGAGACCTTAGGCATTAAGTCTAACTTCTGAGACCGGAGCCTCAGACAAGGTAAGCAACTTGCTGATAAATAGCTGGTTATTGGCACAAGCCTCAACTTGTATTCTCCCTATTATACCTTGATATATCATAATTTTAGCTTGGATAGATTGGAGAACATTTGCCAAGAAAAATAATTGGATTTGTCAGCTTCTCTACACATCTTGTTTAGTTTAATGGTCATCTTTATTCCACTCTGTTTTAAAGGATTTATGGCCCAGGAATGAATTTAACCTTATAAAATCATGTTATGTGAGACTGTAAGGTCAAAGGTTTCATCTAATTCAACACAACTGACAAACCTGAAGCCCAGAAATGTTAGGCTGTGGTTGGAAAAATTTGGCGCAAAAACCAAGTGTCTTATTTCTTTTCTTTTTTTTTTTTTTTTTTTTTTTTCAGAAATTTTCTTTTCACTTGGTCATTGTTATTCTTATAGGGTTAGAATATACTTCCAAGTTAGGTATTTTGTCTTTGCTACTTTTCCTGGCATATGTGGGCTTCTTTGGGTAGAAGATGGTCCTCTTTCCTTTACAGGGTCGTCTGCACTCTGAATTTGAACTCAACCTGGATTCTCCACTACTTTCAGGAAAGACCAAACATGCATGATTAACTAAGGTGGTAAACTTAACAGGAAACTATTTTTTGGGGAAAGGGCAATTTAGGAAGAAGACAAAGGGACATATGGGTATCTAAGAAGGAAGAGGATGTAGAGAACAAGAACAAATTTTGTCTAAAAAATTCTTTGTTGACATTAGGCTTCAAAGGCTAGTCTGCTACTTCTAGACTATGTTAGTCAGATTTCTGTTGCTATGACAAAATACCTGAAAAAAAATCAACTTAAATGAGGAAAGATTTATTTTGGGTCATGACTTCAGAGGTCCACGGTCAGCTAGCTCTATTAATTTTAGGCATGTGATGAGGCCATGTTTCATGCAGAAGAGTATGGTGGAGGGTAGAGGGAAACTTCTTCCCTTATGGGTGCCAGGACACAGAGAAAGGGTGAGAGAGCCAGAGAGGAATGAACTGGGATCGGATATAGTCCCTGAGTTCCCATATGACTGACCCCTTTCTTTTAAAGAAGTCACAATTCTCTGTTTCCATTACTTCCCAATATCCTTCTCAAATTATGAACTCATCAGTGATTGATCCACTTGATAAAGTTAAAGCCCTTATGATCCATTCATTTCTCCAAAAGCCCAGCAGCTGGCAACCAAGTTTCAACATAGTGAATCTTTTAGGTACATTTCAGATCCCAGCTCTCACAAGGAGAGATGGGTCCCAGGCCAGAGGCCACAGGGCTCTTTTGAAGAAATTAATGACACAAGATCAAGCCACACTCATCCACTATCTTGCTTCTTAGCTTCCTGATGCAGAGTTTTAAAAAATGACAGACATTTCTGCACTCATTGTAAAAGTTCTTCAAAATAGAATTAGAGCTGTTCCTTCATGAAAATAGGAGTGAATTTGAAGAAGAGCTTCTTAAGACATATGCACTACAGCAAAATTAAAAATTTAACAACATAATCATGACTATCATGCAAATATGAAAACTACAAAAATATCCAAGAAGAACTCATTAATGAATGCATTAATTAATGGGGAAACAAATATTACAATTAATTTAATGGGGAATTTTAAAAACACACATCAGGGATGCTGAAATAAATTCATAAATTGGTGCAAAAACCATTCTATGCAAAAGGTAATATCCAGCTTCATTCCACTGAGTACAATTCATTTGTATTTCTGTAGACAAGACTCATTTGTGTTATTTTCAGTTTTTTTCCAGTTTGTAGAATTGTAAAATAGCTCAAAGATAATTGAAGATAATTACAAAAGGTGCCCTAGAGAAGCTGTGTAGTACTTTTTCATTTCAATTTCAAATTTGATTCTAGGACTGGGGACGTAGCTCAGCAGCACAAGCGCCTGCCTGGCAAGTACAAGGTCCTGAGTTTGATTCCTGGTACCAAAATAATAATAATAATACAATAAAATTAGATTATAATTATTCCCAATAGATGTTGTGATGTGATAATGTGAAACTTTGTGCTGCTCCAGTCATTCCACACCAGAAAAGTAGATGCTGCCTACTGGCTAAAGAAAAACCAAAGGATGGAATGAACCAGCCTTTTTGCTAAGGCATGAATTAAATAACTGCATTGCTTATTATTCACTATTGTTTGATTATTCTACTACTAAGGCAGATGAAAAGTACAGCTTTATTCTTAGCAATAACATGTTGACAGAGAGTGGAAAAGAGGAGATGAATTACATTTGTTTTGGAGACAAATGTTGCTTCAGGGCCTTGAGGCCTGGAGCTAGTGTGTTAAGAGTTTTGGGGATTACGAGCTTGAAAGTAGACCCCTTAGAGCTAATGTATCTCCTTCCTGGTGCACAATGAACCCAGAGGGAGGGAGAGATGCCCTTAGAGTGTTTCCAAGGAGCCACTAGCAGCAAGATTCAGAGAACAGGGCAAGATTGCCACTACATATTTTCAGAAAAGACTGATTCAAAACACCTGTGATATATCCTAAAAGATTTCCAGAAATGACTGAGTGAAATTTAGAAAAGGGCTAAATGTCCTACACTGAAAAATTGAAATCACATCTGTTTGAATATGAGACTAATTTTGTGAAACTTAAGAAAATCAAAGTTGTAAATTATTTTTTTGATAAAAAGTAATTAGTCATGGGCTACTCCCAGGGCCCCTAGTGTGCCTGCAGGTGTCTGGCTGAACCCTGGACTTCTTCAGGAACCACCGTGAGCCACCACCACACCTCCCTGACCAGCGTGGGAGAAAGGCAGATCCCTGGGCACCTTGTGGGGCCCTGAGAGCCACTCCCTCTGCCCACAGATACATGTGGGAGATGGGCCAATCCCCAACATCTTTAGGAGCCCCAGAGAGCCACTCCTCACCTCCCCCACTAGTGGGTGAGAGAGGTGGAACTTCTGGGGCCTCAATGCACCAATCAAAAGTAGACTGGCAGAGTGGATCAAGAAACAAAATCCAACAATATGCTGTATACAAGAAACACATTTAACTTAAAAGGAAATTCATAGACTGAAAGGTAAAGGATGGAAAGGAATACTCCATGCAACAGGAACCCAGAAAAAAGCAGATACAGTTATTCTGTTTGCAGACAATATGAACTAAAAACCAAGAACAATCAATAGAGATAAAGAACGTCACTACATTCTTGTGAGGGAAAACTCCAAGAGGAAGAGATAACAATCATAAACATCTATGCACCAAATACAGGAGCACCCAACTATATAAGACAAATTTTAACAAACATGAGAAATGAAATAAGCAGCAACACAACCATAACAGGAGACTTTAACACACCATTGTCACAAAGAGATAGATCAACTGGACAAAATGGAATAATCTTGTGAACTGATGGATTTAGTAGACATTTACAGAGTGTTTCATCCAACAACATCAGAATACACATTCTTCTCAGCTGCACATGGGACGTTCTCTAAAATAGACCACATGCTAGCACATAGAACATGCTTAAGGAAATGCTAAGGAACTGAAATTATCCCATGCCATACAAGTGGACCATAGTGCAATGAAATTGGAAATTAATGACAAAAGAAATCACAAAAACTCCATAAACACATGAAAATTAAATAATACCCTCCTGAGCAACCAATGGGTCACAGATGAAATCAATAAAGAAATTAAACACTATTTACAATCAAATGAAAATGTAGATACAACTTAGAGGAACCTGTGGGACACAATAAAAGCAGTTCAAAGTGGGAAATTTATAGCAGTGAACTCCCACCTCAGGAAAACAGAACAAGCACAAAAAAACAATCTTATGCTGCACTTCAAGCTTCTACAAAAAGAAAAGCAAGTGAAAGTCAAAGCCCAAAGAAGACAGGAAATTATAAAGCTCAGGGTACAAATTAATGCAATGGAGACTAAAAGAATCAATACAAAGAATTAATGAATCAAAGAGTGGGTTTTTCGAAAAAATAAATAAAATAGGTAAACCCCTTGCGAACTTTATCAAAAAGAGGAAAGAAAAAATTGAGATACATGCAATAAGGAATGAAAGGGGTGAAGTCACTACAGATCCTGTAGAAATTCAGAAGATCATCAATACCTACTTTGACAAGCTTTACTCTCATAGGATGGGAAACACTGAGGAAATGGACAGATTTCTAGATACATGTGAATTACCAAAGATTAATGAAGAACACATAAAAATACTGAATAACTCAATATCAGCCAGTGAAATTGAGAATGTAATAAAAACTTTCCAGTGAAGAAAAGCCCAGGTCCTGATGGATTCACAGCTGAATTCTACAAGAAATTTAGAGAAGATTTAACATCAATTCTTCTCAAGCTCTTTAATGAAATTGAAAAGGAAAGGATTCTCCCCAACTCATTAATGGAGGCAAGTATTATCCTGATAGCCAAACAAGAGAAAGACTCAACCAAAAAAGAGAACTACAGGACAATCTCCTTAATGAATATAGATGCAAAAATTCTCATTAAAATGCTAGCAAACAGAATGCAGCAAATCATCAAGAAGATTATACACCAAGACTAAGTGGAATTCATCCCAGATATGCAGGGATGGTTCAATATACACAAATCAATTAATGTAATACACCATACCAATAGAGCCAAAGACAAAAATCACATGATCATCTCCATCGATACAGAAAAAACCTTCGATAAAGTCCAACACTCATTCATAATTAAAACCCTACAGAAAATAGGAATATATGGTCTTTACCTCAATCTGATCAAAGCCATCTATGACAAACCAACAGTTAATATTATACTAAATGCTTAAAATTGAAAGCTTTCACTTTAAAATCAGGAACAAGACAAGCATATCCACTGTCACCACTCCTATTTAATATAGCTCTGGAAATATTTGCTAGAGCAATTAGACAAGAGAGAGAAACATAAGGAATAAGGATAGAAAAGAAAGAAGTGAAATCATAATTATTTTCAGATGACATGATACTCTACATAGAAGACCCCAAACTCCACCAAAAGGCTTATAGATTTAATACCCAAATTCAGTAACATAGCTGGATAAAAGTCAGCACTCAAAAATCAATAACATTCCTGTACACAAACAACAGACTGAGGGAGAAATTAGGGAAACTACAACTTTCACAATAGCACCTATAAAGATGAAATACTTAGGAATCAATCTAACAAAAGAAGGAAAAGATCTATACAGTGAAAATTACAGTACTCTGAAAAAAGGGAATGAAGATGATTTCAGAACATGGAAAGATATTCCTTGCTCAAGGATAGGAAGAGCCAACATTATGAAAGTGGCCATAAAAATTACTGTACAGATTCCATGAAATCCCAATTAAAATGCCATTAGTATACCTCAGAGATCTAGAGAAAACACTCCTAAAATTCATCTGGAACCACAAGGGGCCTAGAATAGCAAAAGTAATACTGAGAAACAAAAGAAAGGCAGGAGGCATCACAATTCCTGACTTGAAATTATAGTACAAATCTCCTGTGATAAAATCAGCATGGTACTGGCACAAAAACAAACCTGATGATCAATGGAACAGATTAGAAGATGAAGACACAACTGCAAACACACTCAGACACCTTATGATACTCTACAAAGGGGCCAAATATGTTCACTGGAGGAAAGACAGCCTCTTTAATAAGTGGTGCTGAAAAAACTGGCTTTCCACAGCTGAAGACTAAAACTAGACCCATGTCTTTCACCATGAACTAAATTAAAGTCTAAATGGATCAAAGTTATAAATATTAAAACAGAAACAGTAAATCTATTGAAAGAGAAAGTAGGTAAAAATCTTGAAGACAGGGGCTACAGAGAGTTCATGAACAAAAACCAAACTGCATAGGAAATGCTTCAAAGAATCAACAACTGGGATCTCATCTTATTGAAAAGTTTTTATGGCAAGCGCAAGGTCGTGAGTTCGGTTCCCGGTACCAGAGAAAAACCAAAA